>NC_142737.1:1062500-1065000 GCF_051943395.1 Hippocampus bargibanti
GGTCGTAAGTCGAAATCCATTCAAAATGGCCGA
Source organism: Hippocampus bargibanti (assembly GCF_051943395.1). Lineage (NCBI taxonomy): Eukaryota > Metazoa > Chordata > Actinopteri > Syngnathiformes > Syngnathidae > Hippocampus > Hippocampus bargibanti. The sequence continues at coordinate 1,062,534 of NC_142737.1, forward strand.
CGTGCCGTTCACACGACAGGATCGTATACAACGTCAATCTGTTGTTTTCTATTTGAATACTATTATATATCAAACTGTTTACACTTCATTTATACATTTTATAACTTTTAGTGTCATTTTTATCATTTTATATTTCGCATAATCGATTTTTATTACTGTATAACTACCTGTAATGTATACAAAACTGCTTACTGATAAATGTTTGATTAATGTTTACTGCACAGTTCATTTATAAATGTTATATTTAACTTTTAGTGTCATTTTTAGCGTTATATATTTCATATTATCGATTTTTATTTTATATTTAGATTGTATATATGGGTTCAAGAAAACACACGTAAAGAATACAGCTATTGAAATAATCGCTCTCCCTGCTAACGGCCAGAAGAGGTCGCCCGACACGCACTCTGACGTGGAGATGTTGCCAAGACGGTATCTGTATTGAGTGTAGTCACGCAATAGATTGCTGTGCGAGGGTGTGACATGCTGGCTGGCCAAAATTGTAGTACGCGTTGCCGGCTGCTTGCGTGTTGTTATAATTTAAAAAAAATAAAAAGGGTTGTGGTCGTAAGTACAGGTGGTCGTAAATCGCGCCGGTCATAACTCGGATGTTACCTATATACACAGTATTTAATATATATATATACAGTGTGTATGTATGTATGTATGCATGTATGTATGTATGTATGTATGTGTGTGTGTGTGTGTGTATATATATATACACAGAGTACGCACGCATTTGTCGGTAACAATGTGTTTTGCAGTTGACCAACAACAACGTGTTTGCGTTCGCCTCCATCGTGGCCCACGAGTTGGGTCACAACCTCGGCATGAACCACGACGACAGCCGGGCCTGCGCGTGCCCCACGCAAGCCTGCATCATGAACTCCGGCGCCACGTAAGCAACGCAAACGCGGACGCGGACGCGGTTCCGTCGCTCTGATGACCAAACGTCAGCCGTTTGGTCATCAGAGGTTCCCGAAACTTCAGCAGCTGCAGCGCCGACGACTTTGAGAAGATGCTGCTGCACACGGGCGGCTCGTGTCTCCTCAACGTGCCGCGGCCCGACGAGGCCTACAGCGCCCCCTACTGCGGAAACGGCCTGCTTGACTTCGGGGAGGAGTGCGACTGCGGGTCGCAGAAGGTCGCTGGCGCGTTTGTCTAGCTATCGAGCTATCTATCTAGCCCCCCAGTGGCTAGCTAGCTTTCTATCTATTTGAATTACTTCCGGGTTGAGTGAATGCTGGTGCGTGTGGCTGCTGATTTATTTGCCATCTATTTGATATCTATCTGTCTACCTATCTAACTGGCTATCTAGCTATTAGCTATATAGCTATCTATCTAGCTATTAGCTAGCTAGCTTTCTATCTATTACAGTTACTTCCAGATTGAGTGACCGCTGGAGCGTGTGGCTGCCGCTGCTGATCTATTTGCTATCTATTAGCTATCTATCTGTCTACCTAGCTGACTAGCTAGATACATATTAGCTATCTAGCTAATAGCTAAATAGCTATCTAGCTATTAGCTCGCTAGCTTTCTATCTATTTGAGTTACTTCCAAGTTAAGTGAACGCTGGCGCATGTGGCTGCCGCTGCTGATTTATTTGCTAGCTATCTATCTATCTATCTATCTATCTATCTATCTATCTATCTATCTATCTATCTATCTATCTATCTATCTATCTATCTATCTATCTAGCTAGCTAGCTAGCTTTCTATCTATTTGAATGACTTCCGCTTTGAGTGAACGCTGGTGCGTGTGGCTGCCACTGCTGATTTATTTGCTATCTATTAGCGATATATTTGCTATCTATTCGCGATATATTTGCTATATAATAGCATACAATAGAAAACGTTGCATAAAAACAACTGATTGACATTGTATACTATCCGGTAGTGTAAACATCACATCGGCCATTTTGAATGGATCTCGACTTACAACTGTTTGACTTACAACCGTTTTGTCGGAACGAAACCCGGTCGCGACTCGGATGTTACCTGTATATATACTGGATATATTATTATTATTATTATTATTATTGACAGGAGTGCGAGAGCGCCCCCTGCTGCGAGTTTAAGACCTGCAGACTGAAAGCGGGAGCCGAATGCGCCACCGGCGAGTGTTGCTCCAACTGTCGGGTACGAAAAAAGTAGAAAATATGGCCGCCACGAATGACACGGGGCAATGGGGGGGGGGGGGGGGGGGGGGGGGTCGATGGGTCCCGTCTGAAAACTTTTACCCTCATGTGCAGTTCCAGCCCGGCGGCACCGTTTGCCGAACTGGCACGGACGAGTGCGACCTCCCCGAGTTCTGCAACGGCTCGTCGTCTCTGTGTCAGAGCGACGTCTTTGTACAGGTTGGCGTGGGGGGGGGGGGGGCGTGTCCGCCTAGGCCACACCCTCAAAATGGCCGCTCACGCTCGCTACTTCCGCTCGTTGATTCCAGAACGGTCATCCGTGTCGGAATC
>NC_142737.1:1067500-1212500 GCF_051943395.1 Hippocampus bargibanti
CACATCCATTCCCAACCCTGATTTCTTTTTTTGCGGCTTCTTCAGATCTGCAACAACAACGGAAACTGTCATTGTGACTCTGGATGGGCCGCGCCCTTCTGTGAGCTGCCAGGTTACGGTGGCAGCGTGGACAGCGGGCCCACCTGGAATGGTAATCACCCCCCCCCCCCCTCCTTTACTCTTGCACTCATTAGCGGTTGCTAATTAGCCCTCCCGGGATCACCGAAGCTTCTGCTCAAGGTTGAAGAGAGGTTCTTTAGTTGTACATCACTAACCTTGAGCCCCGCAGAGGTTCGAATAGCACCCCAAGGAACGCAAAGGCAGAAAAGCTATCTATTCGCAATATAGCTAGCTAGCTAGCTAACTATTAGCCGGCTACCGAGCTGGCTACTGAGCTAGCGAGCTATCTATTTGCTGTCTATTAACTATATGGCTGGCCATCTAGCGATTTGGATGCCTATTTAGCTTGCTACCTAGCTGGCTACTGAGCTAGCTAGCTGTTTGCTGTCTGTTAGCTATCTGGCTGGCTAGATGCTATTTAGCTAGCTATCTATTAGCTAGATAGCTAGCTAGCCAAATATTAGCTTGCAACCCAGCTGGCTAGTGAGCTAGCTAGCTATTTGCTGTCTGTTAGCTATCTGGCTGGCTAGATGCTATTTAGCTAGCTATCTATTAGCTAGATAGATATCTAGCCAAATATTAGCTTGCTACCCAGCTGGCTACTGAGCTAGCTAGCTATTCATGATGTGTGTTTCCTCCACAGACAAAGACCACTCGCTGAGGGACGGTCTTCTGGTGTTCTTCTTCTTAATCCTTCCTCTGGCCGCGCTAGTTAGCTTCGCCTTTCTGCGCAGGAAGCAGCTGCTGCAGCGTTTTGGCTTTACGCGCAGGGGGCGCTCTCAGGGTTACCGGTGAGTCATTTCACTCATTTTCAATCGCCGTAAACCGCGCTTCGGTTGAGAGACCGGCGGCGTTGCTAAAGTGCTAACGTGCTAACATGCTAACATGCTAACGCGGCAAATCCCACACTTGTCGCCAGGCCGGACGGAGCACCGTCGGGCAATCCCTGCAGAGGACCGCCTCCCAGGAGTCAGCCGCCTCCTCCCGTTGCCCGTGACAACGCCGACAACATCGTCAGAAACACGGCATGTACACACAAAGCGGGCTTGGTTTGTTATAAAAAAATATGTTACATTTTTTATACATAAAATAAGGTATATTTTCTGTAGTTTTGAGGCTTATTTAGTAGAAAATGATGTTTTATGAGGACCTGGGAACGGATTATTCTCATTTTAATGGTTTCCTATGGGAAATTAATTTTTGGGATACACACTTTTCACCTTACACACTGTCTGGGAACCAATTAAGTTCGTAAGATGAGATATCACTGTATTATTATTATTACTATAAATTGTGTCTGAACTGTGTGTGTTACTAATTGTGTTGTAACACATAGTTGCGTAGCCATTATGCTCACCCAAAAAAATGTGTTCCTACTTGCCTTATTTTATTTTTATGTTTTTTTTTTAAATCATCCAGCATCACAGTCAGCTTCTGCCTCCACACGAGGTAAAACGAAGCCCCACCCCCTTCCTGCCCCCCGTCATCATGACATGGTGTGTAACTGTGTGTTCAGGTGGTGCAGACAAGCAGGAACGCTACCTCGTACGCTGTGAGGCCCCCACCGCCACCTTTGTAAGCAACAATATAAATAAGGCCACATAGCATGTGTCCGTTAGCATCTCAGCTAGCCTCGTTTTTAAGTTTTTTATTTTGGATAACAGATTACCTTTTGGAATTATTTATTATTTATTAATATTTATGAGTTTTTAGTTTATTATTTTTTAGTTATTAGTTTTTAGTTATTAGTTATTAGTTATTTATTTCGTATTATTTATTTTGTATTTTTCATTTTGTATTTTGTATGTTTTATGGTTTATGTTTTGTTGTATTTTGTACTTTTTATTTTTTTATTTTTTATTATTTTTATGTTTTTTCATTTTTTATTTTTTTTTTATTTTTTATAATTTTTTTTAATTTTTCGTTTTTTTTTTTTCATTTTTTATTTTTTATTAATTTTTTTTTTTTTTTTTCATTTTTTTATTTTTAATTTTTTATTTTTTATTTTTAATTTTTTATTTTTTTTTTTTATTTTTTTTATTTTTTATTTTTTATTTTTTGTTATTTTTTATTTTATTTTTTATTTTATTTTTTATTTTTTTTCATTTTTCATTATTCATTTTTCATTTTTCATGAGTTTTGCAGTGGTTAGCTTAGCATTTAGCATAGCGTCCACGCTATAGCATATGTGTGTTTATCAACAGTTACAATGTCTGCCATAATATCATAACAGCTAGCCTCTGTGTATTTTTTCGTTTTTTTTTTTTTTGTCAGAATACCCTACATCTTATTAGCTTAGCACTTAGCCTGACATCTGCTTTCTTTTTTGTGTGTTCCAGAAAACCCAAACCCTCCGGTGCAGCTCAACCTCTGATGCCTCAAAGATCTGCTCCTCCGCCACCCGTTTAAGCACTTTCTGTATCAGGATTCAACGCTGCCTCCTCGTCCAGGGTTAGCCTCGCCGAATCAACGGCCAAGGAGCAAGAAACCGGATCTCAGGTGGATCTGCAGCAAAAAAAAAAAAAATGTCAGAAACCATCCAATCAGATGTGATGAATATAAGCGACCGCATCATTCATATGCTAACGGTACTGGCTAATTAACGCTAGCTTGCTAATGGCTAATTCTGCCTGAGAGCAGCTTCTGTCCAATTGGCTGCTTTGACGGCGGCGCAAAAACAAAACCACTACGACAGGAAGGCAAGCTACGCTGGTAGCAGGTCATACAGACACTGAACAAAAAATATTTTATTTTGAAAAACACCACTGTTGGGGCTGGCTTAGCTCAATCATAGAGTGGTTTTATCCCGAAATCATTACGACTTTATTGAAGTGTCCTTGAACGTAATACCCAACCCCGATTTTAACCTGATGCTGCGTCATCGGTAGGTGAATGTGGTTACAGTATATGGCGCTTTAAAATTACCCGAGATAAAACCACACTGTGTGAGTGACGGCTGCGCCCATTAGCTTAACTTGTGTAAGCACTTGTCTTAAATTTATGGAAGCCATTTGAATGTTTCATCCACTTTACATATTACTTATAGAGCGTGCAACAAATTACTAGTTTTCATATTTCAAGTCAAAAATAATGACTGTTATTGTGGTTTACAATCGACAATTTGAAATTTCGGTATCATGATTTGCTTTCGTGGACAGAATAAAATGATGTGGAGGGCCAGATTTGGCCCGCAGGCCTTGGCTTTGACACCTGTGTCATAATAGAATGATGAAAAAAATACACAAACTTGCAATATATATATATATATATATAATCAACTGTCCACTGTGGGGTGTTCGGATTGTTCGCCACTTATAGGAACTGCCATTTAATAATTGTGTTTGTTTATTCAAGGGGTTTCAGAGTGAATCGGATATTTTTGGTGTGTGTGTTTGTATGACTCGTCTTGTGAGGACCACCAACATTTTATACCATACCACAAGTTTTACATTCTAACGGCTTGTAGAGGGTCTATATATGCATCTGTTAAAGTTTCAGAGAGGTCCTCACAAATTCACCCAAAATGATTTTTTGGTGTGTATTTTCATTTCACTTGGATACACACACTTTTTACTCACTGTGTTTGTTTATGTGTGTGTTCATGCATGGTTAATGAGAGGAAAATGTTCATACAACAAAAAGTAAAATGATATTTTAACCAAATTCGCAACAGGGGTGAGGACTTTGAATGTAGCCATTCAGAAACCTCACTCCTGCTGTTATTTCAGTTTCAAGGCCACTTTTTATTTCTTTGTTTTTAAAGAAGTTGAAGTGGGAAATGTTTATAGTGTTCAAATGGAACACTAGTTCTTCACTAAATTTATCAGCAACGGTGGTCCTCACTCCTTATCTGGAGTTATCCAGACCTCACAAAACCACTGAACAGGAATATATGTGCGTGTGTGTGCATGTGTGTGTGTGTATTGGAGTACCCGGACCTCACAAAAACTTTCAAACAGGAATGTGTGTGTGTATCTGGAGTTACAGTACCTGGACCTCACAAAAATGTTCAAACAGGAATGTGTGTGTGTACGTGTGCACATGTGTGTGTGTATATATTGGAGTACCCGGACCTCACAAGAACTTTCAAACAGGAAGGTGTGTGTGTACCTGGAGTTACAGTACCTGGACCTCACAAAAATGTTCAAACAGGAATTTGTGTGTGTGTGTGTGTGTGTGTGTGTGTGTGTGTGTGTGTGTGTGTGTGTGTGTGTGTGTGTGTGTGTGTGTGTGTGTGTGTGTGTGTGCGTGTGTGTGTGTGTGTGTGTGTGCGTGCGTACGTGTGTGCGTGTGTGAGAGATAGAGAGAAATCTTGGTTGTTTTTTGTTTTTCTTCACAGCAAATATTGAATTTATGATTGTGTGTTCAAGCCATTCAAATATATTTTCTGCTCGCTGAGTATGTGAGATAAAAATGACTTGATTGTGTTGAAATTTATAACTCCCATCAGCAGTCTTTCCTGCTAGGTATACTGTTAAATATTATGCAATAATATATCAAATATTGCCTCAAACCACAAAAAAATGACAATAATACTTGGGATCATAAGTGGTACAATATTAGAAATTTACATCCATTTGATTTGACTTTGTTTCCATTACTGTCACGGCATGGCTGCATGATGTTTGTTCATAAAGAATGATTACTTTGACTTGAATCAAGAGCCTCGTGTTCATTTAATTATAAATAGACTTTTTTTTCTTTTTTTTTTTTTCACCCTTCAGGTAGATTTCTACCCTGGTAACAAATAATGACTGAAATGTCATTGGCTAAATGCTTAAATATGAAAACACACGTCTGGAAGCAGCACAACAGGGGAAAATAATAATACATTTCATTTATAAGCACCTTTCAAAACTCTCAAGGACACTTTACAGTCACAGGATAAGTTTTTCTGTGGGTGAGAAGCGGCAGACATACGCGACAGCGTTCACTCAACCCGGAAGTAACTCAAATAGATGGAAGGCTAGCTTGCTAGCTCATAGATAGCCAGATATCTAGCCAGCCAGCCAAATAGCCATAGAAATAGAATAGAAAAGTCATGAAAGGAAGCTGAAAGAAAATGTGGAATTATTTAATCCGAATTCATTGACAAAATATAATTCACGTTAGTTTGTGATTCCGGTATTTTTAGGCCAGCAGAGAAGGACCTGCAGGCCCACCACTGCAGAAACGCCACTGTGGAATGCGTCAACACTATACGTCGTTACGTCATTACCCATAAAATACACATTATTTTATTTATTTATATTATGACATGATTACTATGATATAATGTTAACTATGATATAGTGTTAACCTATATTTTAATCGATATTATTTACATTAAAAATCAAACGCGGTCCGCTCGTGCTAGCGTCATATTACGTCATTTCCTCTTCGGCCTCACTAGCCAGGCTCGGCGGGTCCTTGGTTGGAGCTGTCATTCGTGCGCCGGGAGAGTCGAAGGGCGTCCGGGCACCCGGCAAACAGGCCAGCCGCTCCTCACCGCTTCTGGAGGTCAGTCAACCGCCCGCGGTTTGGTGTTTCATATTTTACAGACACGAGTTCGCTTCCGGGCGTTATTTTACAAGCTCAATCCTAAAAATGCCGGGGGACTCTTGGTTTTGATTCCGACAACCCCCCCCCCCCCTCCTCCTCACTACTTGTTAGCCGACATGCTAGCCCGTTAGCTAGCGCGCTGTTGACTGAGTTGAGCAACCTTGAGCCGGAACTGAAACGTGACTTTTAGTGCTTCCAATGCTTGGCAACGAGCGTGGTTTTTCGCCATCTTAACTTTGATTTAGGGCATTTTGGTAGACCTGCTCGCACCGTATCGCCTCCCAAAAAAACCAACAACAAAGAACCAAGTTGAAAGTAGGAGCTAGCAAGCTAATTATATAAGCAGAGAGCTCTAATGCTAGTTACCAAACCATCTAAGTGTTTTTACGCGACTGTGTGGATGTGTTATTTATTAGTTCGCTTTGGCCATTCGTGTCACTCTTTCTGGATGTTGAACTTTGTTTTCGTAAGGAAGACGAAGAAGGCTGGCCGCGATTGACGATTTGGGAAAGACGACGCGATGATTGACATGGGCTTTGCTCAATAGAAAATCAACCTAGTCTATTTTTAGGCGGGATTCCAACGTGACAACTAATCAGGAGTGAAGATATCGCTGGTGGGCGGGGCTAAGCGAACAAGGTCAAAAACTTGTTCGGCTTCTTTTCGGCTGCCGTGTCGATTCCAAAGTGATCTGATTAATTAGTGACACTTTACAAATTGAAAACATATTGGAGGCGAAGTGTGACAAAAGTTCCAGGAATGCTGTCACAACGTTCAGTCTTTAAACAAGTTTTTTTTTTATTTCCTTCACTGTATTTATACAGCACTTGAAAACAACCACTGCTGTTTATGGAATCAACATGGAGCATAAATTTGAGTTACTTCCGGGTTGAGTGAACGTTGGCGCCTGTGGCTGCCGCTGCTCACCCACAGAAAAACTGATCCTGTTACTGTTGAGTGACCGTGAGAGTTTTCAAAGGCGCTCAGAAATCAAATGGATGATTATTTTTAGCTGGCTACCTAGCTAGCTGTCGATTTACTATCTATCAGCTAGGTAGCTAGCTATTGGCTATCTAAGAGCTATTAGCTCGCTTGCTAGCTTTCTATCTGTTTGAGGTATTCAGGGTTTAGTGAACGCTGCTCACCCACAGGAAACCTAATCCTGTGACTGTAAAGTGACCGTGAGAGTTTTGCAAGGCGCTTGGAAATGAAATGGATTATTATTATTATTATTATATTATTTGCTAGCTATTTGTTTTCTATTAGCTATCTGGCTAGCTCTCTATTCACTATCTAACTGACTGGCTATCGAGCTAGGTATCTGTTGGCTATCTATTAGCTAGCTACCTTTCTATCTGTTTGAGTTATTCAGGGTTGAGTAAACGCTGGCGCGTGTGGCTGCCGCTGCTCACCCACAGAATAATAATAATAATAATAATAATAATAACATTAAAAACATTAAAAAGATTAAAGAGAAGACAAATAATAAAAATAATACAACTAATAAAAAGAATAATAATAATAATTATTATTATTATTATTATGATTATTATACTAATGCATTTGATTTATGCATACAATAAAAAAATCAATGTTTATTTGGTGTTTAGGTTTCTCACAAGGAAACCGAAAAAAACCTTGTTTGATTATTTTTTTGAGAAGATGATAATAATAATGATAATAATAAGAATAAGAAGAATAAGTATCATGCATTTTCTTTATGGATGCAATAAAAAAATCTATGCTTATTTGGTGTTTACGTTTCTCACAAGGCAACCTAAACCTTTGACAAGCTAATATAATAATAATAATAATAATAATATATTTGATTTAAAAGTGCCTTTCAAAACTCTCAAGGACACTTGACAGTCACAAATAGGTATTAAAATGTGAACTTTTTGTTTTTCAAAGCTTTGATTTTCCAACTTATTGTGCATTTCATCGCAGAATCTGATTGGAGGAAGGCACCTGTGGCAAGTTCCAGTGGACCGGTACTGCCTCGACCTTGAGGACACCTTGATTTTGTTTCAAAAAAACAACAGCAAGAAAAATCCCTGGGAGAAAGGACTACAACGCCACTAATGCATCGCTTAAGGACTTGTGCGGCGCGTTTGCGTCCGCTCACCGCCTCGCAGGCGGCTCAGACTTTAGGCCCGCAGCGGCCCGTCACGGGCCCGGCGGGCCCCTCGGGCTCAAGGACGTTGGCGCCCTTCAGGTGTTACACGGCGCCGGTGGCCTCTGAGCCTTTTCTCAACGGGACTAGTTCCAACTACGTGGAGGAGATGTACTTCGCCTGGCTGGAGAACCCCAAAAGCGTTCACAAGGTGAGCGCCGCCGAGGAAGCCACATGCTCCCTCTTTTGCGTTCCGGTTAAGAGAGGGGGGCAGAAGCTGTTCGGAATAGCTGGAAAAGAAGGGCACGTTGAGAGTTTACGGGTACAAATACCTTAGGATCTTCCATGAAGGTGCTAAGGTGAAAGGTGTCTGGTAGGCGGTTTTGAAGAAAAAAAATACCGTAAACCCCACACCACCTCAATATTGCCATACAGATTCAACATGTTCAGTGATACCCCGGCTGACGAACGCTTTAGCTAATGAACCTTTCGCGAGAATGGTTACTGAAACACACACACACGAAAGGGAGACGACAGAGCTTGAAACAAAAAAACAAAAGTGAAATGATGAGAAAATGGATAGAAAACAGTGAAATTGGACTCGTTTGAACTTTATTGATAGTTCAAAGGCAGAATGTAGACTGCAAGGTTAAAATATCCCATCAATCAGGCTCCACAAATAACCCACACAAGCCATCTGTACAATTTAAAGAGAACATACAAGCAAGGGAACCAGCTATTAACGAAGTTTCGAGTGTGTCTGCCTGCATCTGTTGCAAGATCACAACTTCTAAGATGTACAACCCAGAGCTCCTTGAGACACTTTAAGCAAAAAGCTATGCATTCCATCAAACCTTCAAGGACAATCACTAAGGTAAATAAAACGACTTTATTATACAGTACAGTTTATATCTTTAAATACAATACCGTAGCACATTTATAATACATAAAATTAGGTATATTGTGTGTAGTTTTAAGACTTATTTAGTTGAAAATTATGTTTTATGGGGACCTGGGAACGGATTATTCTCATTTTAATGGTTTCCTATGGGAAATGAATGCTTGGAATACACACTTTTCACCTTACACACACTTTCTGGGAACCAATTAAGTTTGTAAGCCAAGGTATCACTGTAATTTTATTATGACACTAAATACCTGATTTATACGTTACAAGCGGTTTGACAGGTTAGGATTGCGGATAAAATAAAGGCAAACGAAGCTTTACTTCATTTAAAACGTTATTTATCTACTTAAAGGACAACCGACGCCTCCGGTCAAGTTGTGTCCATAATTTGTAAAATCACTTCAATTGACTTCAACTAAGCGCATTTTACAAAGGTTCCAGCGCATTTAGCTATATTTTACCTTTTAAGACTCGCGCTGAATATTCAGGAAGTCTTGTTTTCAAGTTGATGACGATGCCCGTAGTGACGTCACGGAGGGAACGCCCCTGACAGAGAAAGTGACACACAATGCATTTTGGGTACTTTTTTTTTGTCTGAAAACACAGTGTTGATGGCGAAATTAGAAGGAAAACTACATAAATAACGCTATGGTGAATCATTGTGTGTCGCAGCCAATTACGCTAACACGCATAAAGAAGGTAAATTGACACAAATTCCCAGCAGACAAATCAGCCCATTTCCAACGGAGCTCGTGCGCCATCTGGTGCATTTTCTGGGCGCTACATTAGAGTACAGACGCTTCGAATTGATACGGAAGGACTTCTTGAATCGATTGCAAACATTTATGCTTTCCTCTTCAGAACTATTTGAATCATATTCATAACTGGGTGAGTTACATGAAAGCATCTGAGAGCAGGGACCAATCATAGCAGAGTCTGGCACTGCCACCTCTGGACAGTAGGGATATAAATATAGGGCCAGCAAATTTTAGTTTGCTGACGAAGCCTCTTGGATAAGAAGCGAAACGTCCGACACATTCAAAGAAGTACAGATCATAGTCAAGCATGTACTGAATAAGTACCCTAACACATCTTATCCTTCCCATCTAGTCATGGGATGTGTTTTTCCGCAACGCTAACGCCGGTGCGCCGCCCGGTGCCGCCTATCAGTCCCCCCTGGGCTTGTCCGCCACCCCTCAACTTTCTTCTCTGGTGGGAGCCCAGCCCAACGTGGAGAAACTGGTGGAGGACCACCTGGCTGTGCAATCCCTCATCCGTGCCTACCAGGTATTGCTAACATGCTAATAAGCACGTTTTATTCAAAAGCACGAAAGCTTTGAAGATGCGTTGTTGTTCACGTGGGCTTCAATGAGGGTTCTTTGTTTTTACATTATTCTCAATAATAATCATAATAGTCATCATCATCGTAATAGTAATAATAACCTATGTTTTAAACTCAGCTCAGATTTGTAAAAGATTGAAATAAATATTGAATTATGTTGTATGGTTAATTTTAGGGGTAAAAAAAGTAGTTTTATTTCTTTGGTTACCATATTTTCTGGTGTATAAGGCGCACCCAAAAGCCTTGATTTTCTTCAAAAGTTGATTTTAGGGGTAAAAAAAAGTAGTTTTATTTCTTTGGTTACCATATTTTCTGGTGTATAAGGTGCACCCAAAAGCCTTGATTTTCTTCAAAAGACGACCCTGTGCATTATACGCTGGTGCGCCTTATATACATGAAGTACCATATTTTCCGGTGTGCAAGGTGCACCCAAAAGCCTTCATCTTCTTCAAAAGATGACCCTGCGCCTTATACGCAGGTGCACCTTATATGTGAAGTCCCTTGTGCCCTTTATACTCCCATGCACCTTATATATGGAAAAATATTAAAAATACACCATTCATTGGGGGGTGCGCCTTATAATCCTGTGTGTCTTATATATGGAAAAGGTTTGAAAATACACCATTTATTGGGGTGCGCCTTATACTCCCGTGCGCGTCATATGTGGGAAAAAGTTTGAAAATACACCTTTCGTTTGGTGGCGCGCCTTATACTCCGGTGCGCCTTATAAACTGGAAAATACCATAAATAAATATATGTATATTTGGAAAAGTTGTTTCATTCATTGAAGGTGCCCCTTATACTCCCGTGCGCCTTATATATGGAAAAGGTTTGAAAATACACTATCTATTGGGGGGTGCGCCTTATACACCAGAATATACGGCATTCTTGTTCAAATTAAAAGCAGGTTTGTGTGTGAGGTCAACACAGGACACGTGACTTCAGGATAGCTAAAGTCTGTCCCGATAAAGATGATTCTGATATTTGGAAAAACTTGTATAGACTTATATAATATATTAGGAACATGTTTTTCATTCATTGGGGGTGCGCCTTATATATGGAAAACATTGAAAAATACACCATTCAGTGGGGATGCGCCTTATACTCCGGTGCACCTTAAATTTGGAAAAACTTTTATAGACTTATATATTATATTAGGAACATGTTTTTCATTCATTGGGGGTGGTGCGCCTTATAGTCCCGTGCGCCATATATATATATATATATATATGGAAAAAGTATGAAAATACACCATTCAGTGGGGGCCTTATACGCCGGAAAATACAAGACTTTAATTATAATGGGAAATGTTTCAGTTTTCTGACCAAAATTGATTTTCGAACAGGTTTCTGGAATGGATTATGGTCGAAAACCCAGGTTTGTCTGTATTTCAGATTCCGCTTCCCCTGTGTTGCCGATTGGCAGCGCAGCTCTGCTTACCTTCTGATAGCACTTTGAAAATCTGGTCGGAATGAAACCACTGTTGAACTTTGGGGGTTACGGTATAATCTGTTGTACATGCGTGTGCACTTGTACGCGTGTGTGTGTGTGTGTGTGTGTGTGTGTGTGTGTGTGTGTGTGTGTGTGTGTGTGTGTGTGTATGTAGGTCATGGGTCATCACAATGCCCACTTGGACCCGTTGGGCATCAGCTGTGTGAATTTTGATGACGCTCCCGTCAATAGCGGCTTCCAAGATGTCGGTGAGCAAGAGACGGACAATTGCTCGTTGTGTTAATGTTGCTTCTCCGTCCCACCCGTTCTCCTCCCACTCCTCGTTCTCCTCCTCCTCCTCCTTCTTCTTCTTCCTCCTCATCTTGGTTGTGTTTGCTTGGTGTGCTGCTGTGTTTTCTTCTCCTCCTCCTCCATTTTGCTTTTCCCACTCCTGGTGCCGGTCCATTTGTTTTCCTCACTTGGCCTTCACTGTCCTCCATCCTCCTGTTCCTCCTTCGGGTGGGTTCTGTCCTCGTTCCTCCCCCCCCCCCCAACCCCCATGTAGATTCGCGGTCACCAAGTGGCCCAAATGGACCCGCTTGGCATCATGGACGCTGATCTGGATTCGTGCGTGCCCACTGACATTATCACGTCCTCGGACAAGCTGGGTGAGGAACCGGAAAAAAACGGCTCTGCAGACTCCTCCCCTTTTGCTGCTCTGCCTCGCTTTGGCGGCCCCGCCCCTAGCTCCTAGCCCCTCCCCCTGACCCCCAAATTCCCCCGTCCCTCCGCCGTTTTTTTCCGCTCCATCCTTCTTGACCATCAGGAGGATGTCTCGTATCCTCACTTTGGTCCTCCATTTTAAAGGAGCGTGAAGAAACATCCGGAATGCAACGGAAGGTCCACGATGCTTTCGGGGAACCCCAAAGTCTTGTTGCCGCTCTTTTTTTTTTAGGTGCTAATTCGCGAAGATGTCACTTTTTCTTTTTTTTTTTTGCGGGGGGGAGTTCTTGGTAGAATTTGCCGCTTTGGGATCTTTTGTGTCGCTGCTGAGCGTCTGACGTTGTTGTTGTTGGTGAGCAGAAAATGGTTCTGTGACTTCTGGATCGGCGGTTCTCAAACATTTTGGGTCCATAAATGTTTCCAAAGACAACGCGTGGCCTCAAATAATGCCAATTATCCATATCACGCGAATGAATGATGCTATTTACGCGATATTTACGAATTACGATATTTGCAAATTACGATAATTACACGATATTAATATAACGATAATTAGGCGATAAATTATGTGAATTATCTACATTATGCAAAAAGGCAAATTATCCAATAATGTGAATTATCCAAATTTGTTATTATCCAAAATTACGCCATAAATTACGCCAATTATCCATATTGCGTGAATAAATTATGCGATAAATTACGCTATTTATACGATATTTACGAATGACGATATTTGCAAATTACGATAATTACACGATCATATTAATTACGAAATACAATAATTACGTGATAAATTACATGAATTATCCATATTATGCATAACGCAAATTATCCAATAACGTGAATTATCCAATTTTTTTATTATCCAAAATTACAAAATGAATTATGCGAATTATGCATATTACGGGAATAAATTATGCGATAAATTATGCAATAAATTACGCAATAAATTACGCTATTGAAGCGATAGTTACGAATTACGATATTTGCAAGTTACGATAATTACACAATGATATTAATTACGGATTACAATAATTACATGATAAATTGCGTGAATTAGCCATATTATGCATAACGTAAATTATCCAATAACGTGAATTATCCCAAATTTTTATTGTCCAAAATTACATAATAAATGACGCAAATTATCCATATTACATGATATTACGTGAAAAAATTCCGCGATAAATTACGCTACTGAAGCTATATTTACGAATTACGATATTTGCAAATTATGATAATTTGGATTGGATTGGATTTGCCTTTATTAGTCTCACAGTGGAGAAATTACGTTCTTAATTGCAAATTACGATAATTATGACATGAAATTAATTACGTGATAAATTACGTGATAATTATGCGATAAATTGTGCAATAAATTACAAGAATTATCCATATTATGCGAATTATCCATATTTCATCACATCACATGTAAGCAACTCACCAATCACAATGAAAAAAATACAATACAATACATCTTGATTTATGTAGTGCTTTATCAACAGCTGAAGCTGGAACAAAGCTAGCTAGCTATTATCTACCTAGCTGGCTAACTTGCTAGCTATCTATTTGCTGTCTATTAACTACCTGGATGGCTATCTAGCTAGCTATCTATTAGCTAGCTAGTTAACTTGCGATCTATTTGAGTTATTCCGGGTTGAATGAATGCTTGTGTGTGTGTGGCTGCCGCTGCTCACCCGCAGCAAAAAAACTTATCCCATGACCTTGAGAGTTTTGAAAGGCGCTTATAAATTAAATGTATTATTATTGTTATTAATAATAACATGCACAACAGTCATATACAGGAAATAAAGCAGTCACAAAGATAGTAGAAAGCACCAGGGAGTAAAACTAAAGTCTCTTCTCACTGCGTTCCGGGACCCCTTGTTTGAGAACCATTTTGTTCTTCTGGAGTGTGCTGCCTAGCGCCTCTAACACCTAATTAGCTTTAGCATCGCTTAGCTCTTAGCTCTTCTGCTGAGGGCAACCAGGAATTAGCCCCTTCCCTATCCACCTGCCCATACCCCCTCACCGTGCTAGCTTGGGAATGGTGTCCAACCTGGGAGGCGACAACCGGCGGTGTCTGGCACTTATTGTGAGCTCCGATGCTAGCTGCTACTAGCGGCCATGGGTGTGTTTTAGAAGCGGGTTGTCAGTGACAGTGACTAACTTTTCCGGATGTTTCCTCACCCTTCACCCCACCCGCCTCCCCCCACCCCGTCCAGACGCGGTCAAGGATCGACTGAAACTGCTCACGGTCGGAGGTATGAAAAGCAGCGCTGCTGTAGCCTAGCGTTGCAAGCTTGTGTGTGCGCCGCACACCTACTTTTGGCTTTTTATTGTCTCTACCCCCCCCCCCCCCCTGGAGGGTCCGAGAATCATTCTTATAGTTTCCACGGACGATCTAACCCCCCCACACCCACTACCCGGCCTTCTTGCGGTGTCGTGTGTTTTGCCGTGTGCGTAGTTAGCTTGTAGCCGCTACCGCTGAGTGTGTGTTGCGATGTTGGGAAAACTGAGATAGAAGGTGAGACGCTGGCATTGTGTGGTCGGTTTGGTCCTGTTTGGAACATCCCAGGCGGCAGCCATGTTTACGTGTTGCGAGTTGAATCCTGATTTCTGAACCAGCTTGCTCATTGGTTGGTTACCCTCCCCCCGCTCCCTCCACACACACACACACACACACACACACACACACACACACACACACACACACACACAGGTTGTTTCTGGATACACACCGGTTTCTCAGGATGTCCAAAAGTGACTCCCGACGATCTCTAGCTAGCTATATTGTCTATCTGGCTAGCTATATATAGCTATCTGGCTGGCTATATAGCTGTCTAGCTCGCTGGCTATTGTCTATCTATTAGCTAGCTGGCTAGGTTTCTATCTATTTGTGTTATTCCGGGTTGAGTGAACGCTAGCGCATGTGGCTGCCGCTGCTCACGCACCGAGGGACTGGTCCTGTGACTGTGGAATGACCTTGACAGTTTTGAAAGGCGCTGAGAAATTACATGTATTATTATTATTATTATTATTATTATTATTATTAAAATGACACAAAATGAGCTCGAAACTCAGAAAGTCACATCCCCTTGTTCGTGATGTCACACCAGGATACTCCTTCACAAACTGCCTCGCTCCAGATTCAAAACAATGGCTTCAGAGAGTTCAGATTCGGAGAAGATACTTTCTTGTGACTCATCCAATTATGAATATGATTCAAATAGTTGTGAAGCGGAAAGCATAAATGTTTGCAATCGATTAAAGAAGTCCCTCCGTATCAATTTGAGCCGTCTGGACTCCAATGTAGCGCCCCAGAAAATGCACCAGATGGCGCACAAGCTCCAATAGAAATGGGCTGATTTGTCCGCTGGGAATTTGTGTCAACTTACACCTTCTTTATAATATAATAATCATAATAATAATAATAATAATCCATTTCATTTCTAAGCGCCTTTCAAAACTCTCAAGGTCACTTTACAGTCACAGGATACGTTTTTTTTTATGTGGGTGAGCCGACTCAAATAGTAACTCAAATAGATAGAAAGTTAGCTAGGTGGCTAATGAATAACTAATACATAGCTAGCTAGATAGCTAGTTAGGTAGCTTTATGCGTGCAATTGGCTACGACACAACGATTCACCATCGCGTTATTTATGTCGTTTTCCTTCTAATATCGCCATCAACACAGTGTTTTCAGACGAACAAAAGTACCCAAAATGCATTGTGCGTCACTTTCTCGATCATGGGCGTTGCCTCCGTGACGTGATTTTACAAAATATGGACGCAACTTGTGTCCGGAGATGTCGGTTGTCCTTAACTAACACTCGTGGCCCAAAATCCACCTAACAATCGCATAGTCTATCACCTAACTCCCATCTGTCAATCAACTGTCACCCGTGCGTCACCCGCCTCCCATCCCCCCCCCGCCTCCCTCCTTGTACGTACACCATTGCCACGTCTGTGCTCGTCTTTTCTGTCCTGTCCTGTTGCTTTGGTGACTTTGTCTTCCTACGACGACGTTGCGATTGCCCGTCCCCCGATGACGAGGACGACGGTCAACGTCACCTGACCGCTGATGATTGACTTTGGGTTAAGGAATTGTAACGGCGACTCTCGCCGCGTTCCGTCACCTCTGTTGGCTTCTTTGGCACCACCGTCCTCACCCGCCGCTTTTTCTCCCCGGTGCATGCTGGGAAATGTAGGCTTCTACGGCCTGGATGAGTCGGACCTGGAGAAGGTCTTCCGGCTACCCACTACCACCTTCATCGGAGGTTCCGAGACCGTTCTGCCTTTGAAGGAGATCATACGACGACTAGAGGTTTGCGCTCGTTCACGTACTCACTGTTGGCTACCGCCTCCCCTAACATCGGAATCCCTCCCCCCTTAACCAACCCCAGTTGGCGTACTGTCAGCACATCGGCGTGGAGTTCATGTTCATCAATGACCTGGAGCAGTGTCAATGGATCCGGCAGAAGTTTGAGACCCCGGGCGTGATGCAGTTCAGCCTGGAAGAGAAGAGGACTCTTCTGGCCCGCATGGTCCGCTCGACCAGGTACCGCCCACCCCCAAAAGCTCAAAATCAACGCAACGAAGAACGTACTTCGACCTGGCGTGGGCGTGCCGTGCAGGTTCGAGGAGTTCCTACAGAAGAAGTGGTCGGCTGAGAAGCGCTTCGGTCTGGAGGGTTGCGAGTCCCTTATCCCGGCTCTCAAGACCATCATCGACATATCGTCCGGAAGCGGCGTGGAGTACGTCATCATGGGCATGCCTCACAGGTATCGCACGCCGAAACGTAGTCGCTCACGCCCACTTCGTACCACGTCGAAATATGTTTTTATCTTCACGCCAGGGGACGTCTGAACGTTTTGGCCAACGTGATCCGGAAAGAACTGGAGCAGATCTTTTGTCAGTTCGACTCCAAGCTGGAAGCGGCAGACGAGGTAGCGATCGCTTCTCTTGGGTTCCGGTGTCCCGTCTCGGTCGTTCCTCACTGCCCGCCGGCGTTTTCCGTCTTCAGGGTTCCGGGGATGTCAAGTACCACCTGGGCATGTACCACCGCAGGATCAACCGCGTGACCGACCGTAACATCACCTTGTCCCTGGTGGCCAACCCGTCACACCTGGAAGCAGCCGACCCGGTGGTGCAGGGGAAGACCAAGGCCGAGCAGTTTTACTGCGGGGACAACGACGGCAACCGGGTGAGTTGGATTGGCCTTTACTAGTCTCGCAGTGGAGAAATTGACATTGTGAAGAAGTAGAAAAACACATTCCTTCCAAATCAAAAACAGTGCTGGCATATTCGTGCTACCCAAATTGCCGCAAGTCTCGTGAGAGCACTTGTTGACGGCTGCCTACTCGGGCGCCATCTTGTATGTACGTGGAGTTACCCGCCTGAACCGGACCCTGACGCCTGCCTGCCGCTCTGCATTCAGGTGATGTCAATCCTTATCCACGGAGACGCCGCGTTCGCCGGTCAGGGCATCGTGTACGAGACTTTCCATCTTTCCGACCTGCCGTCCTACACCACGCACGGCACTGTACACGTGGTGGTCAACAACCAGGTAGGCATTGACAAGAACCTGACCGACTGTATTGATGAGTGTAGACTGCAAGGTTAAAATATCCCATCAATCAGCTTTCCACAAATAACCCGCACAAGCCATCTGTGCAATTTGAAAAGAACATACAAGCAAGGGAACCAGCTATTAATGAGGTTTCTAGCGTGTCTGCCTGCATCTGTTGCTGTTGGAACATCACAACAACAAAAAAAGCTATCCATTCCAATGAATGATCAATGACCATCACAAAGGTCAATAAAACCACTTTATTATATAGTACAGTTTATTTCTTTCATTACAATACAATAGTACATTTATTATACATAAAATATTGTATATTGTGTGTAGTTTTAAGGCTTATTTAGTTGAAAATTATGTTTTATGGGGACCTGGGAACGGATTATTCTCATTTTAATGGTTTCCTATGGGAAATTAATGTTTGGAATACACACTTTTCGCCTTACACCCACTTTCTGGGAACCAATTAAGTTTGTAAGCCAAGGTATCACTGTACTTTTCTCGCCGTGCCTTTCTCCCCGTCTAGATCGGCTTTACCACCGACCCCCGTATGGCTCGCTCGTCGCCCTACCCGACGGACGTGGCGCGCGTGGTCAACGCTCCCATCTTCCACGTCAACGCCGACGACCCGGAGGCGGTCATCTATGTGTGCAAAGTGGCGGCCGAGTGGCGGGCCACCTTCCACAAAGACGTGGTGGTGGACCTGGTCTGCTACCGGCGGATGGGCCACAACGAGATGGATGAGCCCATGTTCACCCAACCGCTCATGTACAAGCAGATTAAGAAGCAAAAACCCGTCTTGCTCAAGTACGCCGAGAAGCTCATCGCGGACGGAAGCGTCACCCGGCAAGAGTACGAGGTACGTGCTTATCTCTACTCTCTTCTTATTGATACGCCCAAACTCGGCGAGTCATTCCAATCGCGTCCGCAGGAGGAGATTGCCAAATACGACAAGATCTGCGAGGAAGCCCACGCCCGATCCAAGGATGAGAAGATCCTACACATCAAACACTGGCTGGACTCACCGTGGCCCGGTACGCAATCCTGGAACCCTCGGATCTGGTCCACATCAAGATCTTTACATGCGTTTTTCCAGGTTTCTTCACGCTGGACGGCCAGCCCAAGTCCATGAGTTGTCCTTCCACCGGACTGACGGAGGAGAACCTCAACCACATCGGAGAAGTGGCCTCTTCCGTCCCCGTGGAGGACTTCACCATCCATGGAGGTCACGTCGAATCCACACGTCCACACTGGCCATTTTGCTCTTGAGTTCTACGTACTTGTCAGAGATGTTCGTTAGGACACTGTGAACAAAGGCTCGAACACAGGAACATTTTCTTTTACTGCCGGCAGGGGACGCAGCCATTCATGACTAACCGACGCCCAACCTCGGCAGCCCTCTGCCAAGCTGTTTATTGAGAGTACGGTGATACCTCGGCTTAGCTAACGAAATTTTTGCCTTACGAACATTAAATTCGCGAGAATATAATCTTGGCATACAAACTATTTTTTGGGAAACACACGGAGCGCCACAATGAGTGATGTTGTTCGCGACCATCACAAAGGTAATTAAAACGATTTTATTATACTGTACAGTTTATTTCTTTAATTATTTAGTTGAAAAATCACGTTTTATGGAGACCTGGGAACGGATTATTCTCATTTTAATGGTTTCCTATAGGAAATTAATGTTTGGAATACACACTTTTCGCCTTACATACACTTTCTGGGAACTAATCAAGTTCGTAAGCCAAGGTATCACTATATATGCAAATTTGAGTGATAAGTTAGTAAAACATAGTCTTCTTGATTTGAATACCACACCCCTGAACGTCCAAAGCACCGACATCCATAAACCAAGAGATCATAGACATTTTAATTGGTTGTCCTTTCCGTGAATTTATAGATTTGAAACCTGGCTAATGACCTTTTCCTGTGAAGACAGATCTCCTTCATGAGGATGACAGTATAACAGGCTGTGTCTGTCCACCTCAGATTGCCCCCCAGATTTTCTGCGCTTCCATTGCGGGCCTTCTAAGCATGAATCTTCTATTCTGTCTACTATTCGCTATCTAATCTGCTCCGACGTTCGGTGTTCAGGTTTGAGTCGCATCCTGAAGGGGCGCGCCGAGATGGTTCGTAAACGAACGGTGGACTGGGCCCTGGGGGAGTACATGGCCTTCGGTTCTTTGCTGAAGGAAGGCATCCACGTACGTCTGTCGGGCCAGGATGTGGAGCGAGGGACCTTCAGGTCCGTTGCCACCAGCCAGTGGAGCGTTATCCACCTCTAAGCACTTCATCTCGTTCGTCTTTGCTCAAACTGGACCTAAACCTGGCGTCCTTTGTCTTGACCTTTGAACCCTTGTGCACTTTTCCAGCCACCGCCATCACGTCCTTCACGATCAGAACGTGGACAAGAGGATCTGCATCCCCATGAATCACCTGTCCCCGGACCAGGCGCCTTATACCGTCTGCAACAGTTCCCTGTCGGAGTACGGCGTCCTCGGTGAGTCTTCGGTTCCCGGTGTTGCCGCCCCCATTTTGTTTCCTTCTCCGTGTAACTTCTACGTCATGGCCCGAACAGGCTTCGAGTTGGGTTTCGCCATGGCCAGTCCCAACGCGCTGATCCTGTGGGAGGCGCAGTTTGGCGACTTCCACAACACGGCGCAGTGCATCATTGACCAGTTCATTTGTCCCGGTCAGGCCAAGTGGGTCCGGCAAAACGGCATCGTGCTGCTGCTGCCGCACGGCATGGAGGGCATGGTGAGGCGCCGCCATGTTGAACGCTAGCGTGTCATTTGAAGTAGTGTCCGTAACGTACGCATCTTACATATCCTTTAAGCGCCATGTGCTTCCCCTCCGCCATCTTGGTGGGGGCAGCAGGCTTCATCATGTCCTAAAAATGAAAGAACCTTTTTGTCTCCTTTTTCATCCAAACAAGTGATTCTTATTTAACTCATTTGCTGCTGTCTTCTCTGTCTCTATGTGTCTGTCTCTCTCTCTCTCTCTCTGTCACTGTCTCTGTCTTCTCTGTCTCTTTGTCCCTCTCTCTTTCTCCCTCTCTGTCTTCTGTGTGTCTCTGCCTGTCTGTCTCTCTGTCGTCTTCAGGGCCCAGAACATTCTTCCGCTCGCCCAGAAAGGTTCCTTCAGATGTGCAACGACGACCCCGACGTGATGCCCGTAAGAGATCGAGACGTAGTTCTTCTTCTTGTGTGTGTGTGTGTGTGTGCGCGTTTGTCTCCCCCCTGCCCCCCCCCCCCCCACCTCCTAATCGTACGTGTCCATCCTCTTCCTACGCTTCGCCCGATTGGATAATTTTTTATTGCCCCTCCCAGACGCTGACCGACGACTTTGCCGTTCGCCAATTGTACGACTGCAACTGGATTGTCGTCAACTGCTCCAGTCCCGGCAATTATTTCCACGTGATCCGACGGCAGATCCTGCTGCCCTTCAGGAAGCCGGTCAGACCCCCCCTCCCGACCCCCAACCAGGAGTATTTAAAAAAAATAAGAAATTTAACATCTGTTTCTATTCCTAGCTGATTGTGTTCACTCCCAAGTCGCTTCTGCGCCACCCTGAGGCCAGGTCCAGTTTTGATGAGATGTTGCCAGGTTTGCTATCTACATCCCCCTCTCGCCCTGACACTCATATTGGCTGTGTGTGTACAGTGATACCTTGGTTTATGAACCCCTTGGCTTACGAACTTTTTGCTTTCCGAACGTTACATTTATCAACATGTTACCTTTGCATATGAACTATTTTTGGGATACCCGCGGAGCTGCCACAATAAGTGATGTGTCGTTCGCCAACGAGCCTGTTCTCCTAGCAAGAAAATGGCAGCCGACTCATTTTTGTCCTCTATTCCCCGCCCTCAGTCTTCGGTTAAAGCCACGTGATTGGTCAAGCAGTGGGGGGGGGGGGGTTACAGACAGAGAGTGAGGCCGTTCTCCCAAAAAGAAAATGGCAGCCGACTTTTTTTTGTTTCTCTATTCCCCGCCCCCAGTCACGTGATTGGTCAAGAACGCAGCAGTGGGGGGAGGGGGGGTTTAAACATTAAAGAGACAGGCAGACGACAGAGAGAGAGTACGTAAATGGAGAGAAAACGGTGACATTTGCACTTGTTTCAACTTTGATAGTTCAAAGGCTTAGTGTAGACTGCAAGGTTAAAATTCCCATCAATTAGGCTCCACAAACAACCCGCACAAGCCATCTGTACACTTGATGCAAAAAGCTATCAACCCAGCTAAACAGAACAGAATTGATGAGGAACAAGGTAAAATTATGGCACAGAAAGCACCTACAAGGAATCGTTCCTCAAGATGGTGAAAGAAGAAGGTTACGTTCCTCATCAAGTGTTTCATGCTGATGAAAGCGGTCACTCCATTCCATCAAGCCATCAACGACCGTCACAAAGGTCAATAAAACCACTTTATTTCATAGTACTGTTTATTTCTTTAATTATAATACCATAGGACATTTATTACACATAAAATAAGCTATATTTTGTGTAGTTTTAAGGCTTAGAAAATTAGAAAGTAGAAAATGATGTTTTATGGGAAATACATTTTTGGGATACACACTTTTCGCCTTACACACTCTGTCTGGGAACCAATTAAGTTCATAAGCCAAGGTATCACTGTACTTGTCTACAATTTCTCACTCCTGCTCATCTCCAGGAAGCGAGTTCCAGAGGCTGATCCCCGAGGACGGCGTGGCAGCCCAGCGTCCCGAGGAGGTCAAGAGACTCATCTTCTGCACGGGAAAAGTTTACTACGAGCTCACCAAGGAAAGGAAGAACCGCGAGATGGATGCCACGGTCGCCATTGCGCGTATCGAGCAGGTACGCCGTTGTACTGCGTTTTGAAACATTTTAACAATGATAGATTTGAGGTCCTGGAGTATTTCCGGAGTACTCTGAACGTCGCCGTTTGACCGGGTTTTTTTTCTGTGCGTCCAGTTGTCTCCGTTCCCGTTCGACCAAGTCAAGGCGGAGTCGGAGCGTTTTGCCAACGCCGACCTGGTTTGGTGTCAGGAGGAGCACAAGAACCAAGGCTACTACGACTATGTCAAACCTCGCATCAGGACCACCATCCAGAGGGCCAAGCCCGTCTGGTCAGCGCACCACACATACGTCTCCTTCCTTCTAATTTGTTGCTAATAGAAAGCTGGCTAGATAGCTAATATGTAGCTATATAGCTAATACATAGCTATATAACTAATAGCTAGCTAGCTAGATAGCTAGTTTTCTGTGTGGGTGAGCAGCAGCAGCCACCTGCCAGCGTTCACTCTACCCGGAAGTAACTCAAATAGATAGATAGCTAATAGATAGCTATATTGCTAATATATAGCTATATAGCTAATAGATAGCTAGCTAGATAGCGAGTTTTTCTGTAGGTGAGTAGCAGCTACACGCCAGCGTTCACGACACCTGGAAGTAACTCAAATAGATATAAAGCTAGCTAGATAGCTATCTAGCAGATAGAAAGCTAGCTAGATTGCTAATACATAGCGATCTAGGTAGATAGCTGCTTTTTCTGTGGGTGTGCAGCGGAAATCACACGCGGCAGCGTTCACTGCCGCCGCTCACCAATGGAAAAATTAGCTATCTAGCTATTAGCTATGTATTAGCTATCTAGCTATCTAGTTGTATCACTAGCTATCTATTAGCTAGATAGCTATCTAGCTAATAGATAGCTAGCTAAATAGCTAGTGAGACAGTTCCATTGGTGAGCGGCGGCAGCCACACCCGCCAGTGTTCACTCAACCCGGAAGTAACTCAAATAGCTAGAAAGCTAGCTAGTTATCTACTAGGTAGCTTGCTAGCTCGTTATCTATACAGCTAATAGATTGCTGGATAGCTATATAGTTAGTAGCTATATGGATAATAGATAGTTTGCTATAGTGCTAATAGATAGCCAGCTAGATAGCCGGATAGCTAGGCTGCCAGATAGCTATATAGTTAATAGCTATATGGATAAGAGAAAGCTTGCTATAGTTTTAATAGATAGCCAGCGAGATAGCTAGCCGGTTAGCTAGCCTGCTAGATAGCTATATAGTTAATAGATACATATATAGCTAGATAGCCAGCCAGATAGCTAAATAAATAGTTAATAGCTATTTAGCCTGTTAGATAGCTAAATAGTTAATAATTAGCTAGCTATTAACTATTTAGCTAGCTAGTGAGATAAATAAAAAGAAGTGAAGAGAGGAAAAAAGAAATAAGAATAAAGACAAAAAAAGCTAAATGAGATGAAAGAAAGTTGAGCCTAAGAGCGAAAAAAGAAAAAAAAAGACATTTAAACAGCGCGACAAAATGGCCGCCGCGGGAAAAAAGGACGAGCAGCAAGAGTTTACCGCGTTCGTATTCCAGCGTCAAGTTGTCGGCTTATTTCTTCATGACCGAAACGTCGCCGTCGCCTTTAGCATGTTAGCTACGCTAACTAGTAATCATTTTGCTTACTTTTTTTTTTTTTTTTTGTCCGTCAGGTATGCGGGTCGTGGCCCCGCCGCGGCGCCAGCCACGGGTAACAAGAACACGCACCTTCTGGAACTTCGCCGTTTCCTTGACAACGCCTTCGGCCTGGATGCCTTCCAGGATCAACAGTAGAGACCCTTCCTGATGACCTCCGACGCTGCAGCAGATGGAGTGAACCTTAACCTTTGACCCCTGTATCCTCCAATCCCCACTCATACATACATACAAAAAAAAAACACACACCAAAAGAGCAAAACTCCAAACATTTTCTTTTTATTTTGTTCTTTTGCTATTTTCCCAGCAGCACCTTCGACACGCTACCAGTGAGAACAATAATTTCAGAACAGCTTAGACTGATTTTTATCCCCGCCATTATAGACGTACGGGAAGCGTCTTCTTCATGTTTTTTTCTTTTTTCTCTGCGCTTTCCTGACCAGAAAAAGTGTCAGGCTTTTCTTTTTTTTTTCCGCCCAAACAAAACCAAAATGATTTTGGTTCGATCAAAAATGGCGAAGAACCCAACCGGGGACTTTGCCTTTATAGTCCATATTAACAGCGTCGCTGTTTGGCCTTCAGTGTGTCGCCGTGGCAACGCTGAAGGATTTTTATTTTTGTGGCGAGTGTCGGTGCCAAAGGAGAGTTGAGCTTTTGACGTGAACGACAAGAAAGTATTTATTTTCCTTTAGAGGGGAGCCGCCACGTTCTCTTCGTTGTTTTGCTTCATTCAATAAAGTTTTCTTTGTGTACTCCACAAACTTTCTCCAATTACATTACATCCAATCGACGTTGGAGTGCATGGAGACAAATGATCGATCACCTGTCTAAGACGGAAAAGACTAATGGTCGCCTGAAAATGGCCAGACACAAACACAGCGATACCTCGGCTTACGAACGCTTCAGCTAACGAACTTTTTGCCTTACAAATGTTAAATTCGCTAGAATATAATTTTGGCATACAAACTATTTTTCCGGAAACACACGGAGCGCCACAATGAGTGATGTGTCATTTGCAAACGAGCCGGTTATTGGAGCTCCTGAAATGGCAGCCGGCTTTTTTTCCCCTCGATTCTATATAAATATAAGGACAGAGCTACCAGCAAATTTTAGTTCGCTGACGAAGCCGCTTGGATGAGAAGCGAAACGTTCGACACCTTTAAAGAAGTGCAG
Source organism: Hippocampus bargibanti (assembly GCF_051943395.1). Lineage (NCBI taxonomy): Eukaryota > Metazoa > Chordata > Actinopteri > Syngnathiformes > Syngnathidae > Hippocampus > Hippocampus bargibanti. The sequence continues at coordinate 1,092,904 of NC_142737.1, forward strand.
ATGACAGTTGAAGAAACCTTTTCATCCATCCCGTTAATATGGAACAGAATATTTTTCTCCATTAACACAACCTAAAACTTGCATTAGCAATATAAATTGCTAATGTTAGGAGTAAAAGCACCCAAACTCTCCCGTATTTGCCTCCCTCCCGTCGGTATGAGCCGACTCCCTTCCTCCTCCTCCTCCTCCTCCTCCTCCTTCAGTTGGCCGCCGTCTTCTCCGGTGTGACGGCGGCGATGCGGAGCAAAGCCGCGAACAAGCAGCCCACAGCGCCCGCCAGTGTAACGCGTTGCGGTGGTGGAGGTGCGGGAACCGCGGGGCGACTGCCGAAGCCGGATAGTCGACACGGCGGTCGCCGGGCGGGCAGGTAGGAAGGAGCCCGGTGGTGAACTTGGAGCTACACGAGTGAATTTTTGGCTCTCGGTGGAGGACATTTTGTGGATATTAAAGGGACGCGTTGGAAACAGATCGTCCCGGATCCGGTGAACGATTCTGGGCTTGAGCTACTTGATGACCCGGAGGCCCGGTGGAACACAGAGCGCAGACCCCCGCAGCGGGGCTTGTTCGGCAGCCAAGTGGTGGAGGTAAAACGACCCCACGTCGACCAGTTCCCCCACACGGGTGTCTTTTATTTTTTAACCCGAAGACGAAATAGCTTTTACTCGGTGATTGTTAACAATGAGTATCTTCGTGAGACATTAGCCGGCGGCTAAGCGTTAGCCTGCTTTCATTGCATTGTCACTAGCCGGGCTGAGCTAGCCCAAGCTAGTTAAGCTAACCCCTTAACATCTGGACAACGGCGACTTCTTTTCGCGGCGCCCGCCTTCATTTTGAATTATTATTTTTTGTCATGACACATCACCGAAACGTTTATTAAACATTCGGCGCGCGTATGTTGTTAAAAAGCACAATTGTGTTGTTGTTTTAGCGGCTGGCTGCTGAGTTCCGTGCCGGTTGCTAGCACAAATGCTAATGCTAAGGGAAGCGGCGTCGGTGCCTCGTTATTGGAACATAAAGCAACGTTCCTACCAAAATATCTCCGACATTTATTTTTAAACACGTCTTGTATCCAGTTATTTGGCATTCAATATTAGCTCATGAATCAACCTAAAGATTATGTGTGGGATTGTCACGCCTTTGTGTCGTTGTGTGTGGTTGTATTTTTTGTGTTAATTTGTTGTGTGTAGTTGTACAGTGTGTGTGTGTGTGTGTGTGTGTGTGTGTGTGTGTGTGTGTGTGTGTGTGTGTGTGTGTGTGTGTACTGCTGTGATGTCCTCGCGTGGTCCAAATATTTTGTACATCACAACACACGTGATTTTGGAAAACCTATTGAGTTTATTTTGGGTTTACAGTTACAAATGTGTTGAAGCGCCTGTCCCTTAATGTTAGCCAAGTTAGCATCCGCCTAATTTTTGTGGTTACACGTCTTTTCTTTCCCGGGGGTCCGATGAGGGAGAGATTAAAGGACAACCGACACCACCGGACAAGTTGCGCCCATAATTTGCAAAATGGCTTCAAATGACTTCTACTGAGCGCATTTTAAAAAGATTCCACTGCATACAGCTATATTCTACATTTTAAGACTCGCGCTGAATATTCATGAAGTCTTGTTTTCGAGTTGATGACGATGCCCTAAGTGACGTCACGGAGGCAACGCCCCTGACTCAGAAAGCGACACACAATGCATTTTGGGTACTTTTTTTCATCTAAAAACACAGTGTTGATGGCGATTAGAAGGAAAACGACATAAATAACGCGGTGGTGAATCATTGTGTCGCAGCCAATTGCGCTAACACGCATAAAGAAGGTGTAAGTTGACACAAATTCCCAGTGGACAAATCAGCCCATTTCCAACGGAGCTTGGGCGCCATCTTGGGCATTTTCTGGGCGCTACATTGGACTCCAGACGGCTCAAATTGATCCAAAAGGACTTCTTGAATCGATTGCAAACGTGTATGCTTTCCTCTTCAGAACTATTTGAATCAAATTTATGACTGGATGAGTAACAAGAAAGCATCTTCTCCGAGTCTGAAGTCATTGTTTTGATTCTGAAGCAAGGTAGTTTATGAAGGACGAGCCTCACGTGACGTCACGAAAAAGGGGGCGGGACTTTCTGAATCTTCCCAGTTTTGAGCTCATTTGTGGCAGTTTTGGGACACTTTCAGTCATTTTTATTGTTGTTTTGCATTTGACTAAAAATATCAGCCTGCGTGTTTTGCGTATTTTAGCTGCTGCAAAACGTTTTTCTGATGTCAGTTAGGAAACAATAACATGGTGTCGGTTGTCCTTTAAGGTTTTGATTGTCTGACTGTCCGCAGAGACGCCCAATGAATCCGCTCAATCACATGAAGGCTGGACTGGCCGGCAATCCACATAGGTACAAACGCGCACACACACACACACACGCACACACACACTCCTATTTTATGAGGTCCCGATAACTCCAGATAAGGAGTGAGCACCACAAGTTTAGAGAAGAACTAGTGTTCCATTTGAACACTAAATGTCACCCCATTTCTCACTTCAACTTCTTTCAAAGCAAAGAAGTAAAAAGTGGACTTGAAACTGAAATAACAGCAGGAGTGAGGTTTCTGAATTGGTACATTCAAAGTCCTCACCCCTGTAGTGGATTTGGTTAAAATATCGTTTTACTTCTAGTGGTATGATTTTTTTTTTCCTCTCATTAACCACACACACATAAACGCACACAGTGAATAAAAAGTGTGTGTATCCGAGTGAAATGAAAATACACACCCAAAAAAAATCATTTTGTGAGGACCTCTCTGAAACTTTAACAGATGCAGATATAGACCCTCTAGAACCCTTTAGAATGAAAAACTCTTGAGGACCGTCTTAAAGGTCCTCACTTGTCAAAAATATCCTCACTACGTATGGTATAAAATGTTAGTGGTCCTCACAAGACTACTCATACAAACACACACACACTCACTCTTTTTCACTTTACGTGCACACACAGACACAAACGTGTTAGAAACACAAACAGATGGCACTTGTTGCCACCCCTCCCACTCTCTATCTCCCCCACAGTGAGGCTTCGTACGGGTATGAGCCCTCCAGCTGGCAGCAGCCCACCAACCAGCCCCAGGGGTCGCTCTCCGTGGTCACCACCGTGTGGGGGGTCACCAACCCCTCGGCCAGCCAGGTACGCCGCATGCCCACGTACGCACTCTTGCCCGTCCGTCTCACGTGGTGTCTTCTCTCCATATCAGGGCCCGGGCGGGGCTTCGATGGGGGCCGGGGCCAACCCGGCAGGGCCGCCTGCGATGCGGGGCCCCGGGGGAGGCTCCATGGCCGGGGGCCCGGAGGCTTACGTGGGCCGGCAGAGCTACGGGGATCCCAACAAGGCCTATCTGAACCAGGGCACTTACGGCCGGCCCGGTGGGGGCTACATGGGCACCCCGGGCGGGTACCCGGGAAGGTGGGTCTCGCATATTTAACCACGGGGGTCCTGACTATTTTCCCCTCCCTCACACACATATGCGCACGCATAGTTACCCCCCCAATCCGAATGGATCCCGGGGAGCGGCGGACTTCACGCAAGCGGCGGCGGCCGCCGTAGCCGCCGCCGCCGCCACGGCGACTGCCACCGCCACGGCAACCGTGGCTGCCATCCAAGAGAAGCAGAACCAGGAAATGAACTACGGACAGGTAAGCACCACTTCCTCTTTCATACAGACACACATTCTTGTTTTAACGTTTTTGTGAGGTCTGGATAACTCCAGTTAAGGAGTTAGGACCCCCGTTGCTGATAAGTTTCGAGAAGAACTAGTGTTACTTTTGAACACTAAACATGTCCCACTTCAACTTCTTTAAAAAAAAAAAATAAAAAGTAGACTGAAACTGAAATAACAGCAGGAGTGAGGTTTCTGAATGGCTACATTCAAAGTCCTCACCCCTGTAGTGAATTTGGTTAAAATATCATTTGACTTTTTGTGGTCTGAACTTTTTCCTCTCATTAACCACGCACGCACACACACAAACATAAACACACAAAGTGAGTAAAAAGTGTGTGTATCCAAGTGCAATGAAAATACACAGCAAAAAAAATCATTTTGGGTGAATTTGTGAGGACCTCTCTGAAACTTGAACAGATGCATATATAGACCCTCTAGAAGCCTTTAGTCTGAAAAACTTGTGAGGACTGACAAAAGGTCCTCACTTGTCAAAAAATGTCTTCACGACGTATGGTCTAAAAATGTTTGCGGTCCTCACAAGACTAGTCATACAAACACGCACACAGGAACCTGTCACGCATGCAAGGTGGGCCACCAACTAGCCTAGTTTCCTACCTGTGGTGGTCTTCACTTAACTACAACGGACCACACCCGAGCCACCTCCAATTCCGTTGTGTCTCAGATGGGCGGTCCATCGTACAACAACCAGTTCGTGGCCCACTCAGTGCCCCGCGCCCCTCCTGGTATGGGGACGGGACCCGGGCCCACGAGGGGCATGGCCTCTATGAGCCCCATGTATGGGGCTGGAGGTCCCCAGAGGCTAGCGGCGCACCAAAACTACTCGCCCGGACCACAGCAGCCTCACCCGCGGACCTCGCAGGGCGTGAAACGGACTTACAACCCTGAGGTGAGCTGCCGCTCGGCCGGCTAAGATAAACAAATGTATCTATTTGCTATCGAGCTATCTGGCTAGCTATCTAATAGCTATATAGCTATCTGGATAGCTATCTAATAGCTATATAGCTATCTAGCTAGCTATTACTGTTGAAAGTCGAAAAGGAGATGGCAAAAATGAACAACTGTATCTATTTGCTATCTAGCTATCTGGCTAGCTATCTAATAGCTATATAGCTATCTATCTAGCTAGATTACCATTGAAAGTCGGAAAGGAGACAGCAAAAATGAACAAATGTATCTATTTGCTATCAAGCTACATGGCTAGCTATATAATAGTTATATAGCTATCTGGATAGCTATCTAATAGCTATATAGCTATCTAGCTAGATTACTGTTGAAAGTCGAAAAGGAGACAACTGTAAAATGCAAAAATGAACAACTGTATTTGCTATCTAGCTGCCTGGCTTGCTATCTAATAGCTTTGTAGCTATCTAGATGGCTGTCTATTGGCTAGCTAGCTAGCTTTCTTTCTATTTGAGTGACTTCCGGGTTGAGTGAACGCCGGCGCGTGGAAACCCGCAGGAAATGTTGTCCTGTGACTGTAAAGTGACCTTGAGAGTTTTGAAAGGCGCTTATCAATGAAATGTATTATTCTTATGATTAAAAGTGGAATCTTACTGATGCCGTTTCCACCTCAGGCCTTTCTGGTGGCGCCTCAGCTGTACGCCGTTCCTGTTGGTTCCGGTTCTGCGCCGGGTTCAGGTGCGGGTGGATCTCCGGGATCGGGCTTGTACTCGCAGTACCAACCAGGTCGGTTTTCCTACAAAATCGCTATCTAGCTGGCTATCTATTTGCTATCCATTTGCTATCTATTAGCTATCTGGCTTGCTAGCTAGCTAGCTATGTAGCTGGCTATTTATTAGCTATATGGCTATCTCGCTAGTTAGCTAACTGCCTCGCTGGCTATCTATTAGCTAGAATGCTGGCTGGCTTTCTATCTATTTGAGTTATTATGGTTATTATGATTCTTAATCTTATTATTATTATTATTATTGTTATTATTATTATTATTATTGTTCTAATGGTTATTATTATTGTTGTTGTTATCATGGTTGTTATTATTATTATTGTTATTATTATGGTTATTATTATTGTTGTTATTATTGTTATGGTTATTATGATTAATCTTATTATTCTTATTATTGTTGTCATTATTATTGTTGTTCTGGGTTGAGTGAACGCTGGCGTGAGTGGCTGCTACTGCTCACCCTCAGAAAAAGTATCCCGTGACTGTAAAGTCTCCTTGAGAGTTTTGAAAGGCGCTTATAAATAAAATGTATTAATATTGATTATTATTACCTCCGGGTTGAGTGAACGCTGGCGCATGTGGCTGCCACTGCTCACCCGCAGAAAACCCGATCCTGTGACTGTAAAGTGACCTTGAGTGTTTTGAAAGGCGCTTAGAAATGAAATGGATTATTATCATTATTATCATTATTATTAAAATAGTTTAGCATCAAACGTTGACGCCGTTAGCTTGAGCCCTCTTGCTACTTCCTTTTTGACCTTCGCAGGTACTGGTAGCCCATGCCCCGTGCCACAAAGGGTAGGCTCCGCCCACTCCTACAAGAAGCTGCCCCTCCCCCAGTATCCTCCGTCGGTGCCCTCCAACTCGCAATACTACAAGGTGTGTGTGTGTTTGTGTGCGTGCGTGTATGTATGTGTGTGTGCGTGTGCATGTGCACACTTGAGCAGTTTGTACTCGTGTGTGTTGTTATTACAGGAGCAGTTTAATGGTCAGGGTGGAGCTTTGAGTGTGATGTCATCAGGGGGGGCCGCAGGCATTTACAACTCCTTTAACCAGATCTCTGGGGTAAGTGTGTGTTTGTGTGACTATTCTTGTGAGGACCACGGTGTTTGTGTGTATATGTGTGTGTGTATGACCGTTCTTGTGAGGACCACCACATGTGTTTGCATGACTATTCTTGTAAGTACAACTGGATGTATGTTTGTGTTTGTATGACAATTCTTGTGAGGACCACCGGTGTTTGTATGACTTGTGAGGACCACCACGTGTTTGTGTGACTATTCCTGTGCGGATCACTGTGTGTATATGTGCTTGTATGACTATTCTTGTGAGGACAACTGTGTTTGTGTGACTATTCCTGTGAGGACCACTGTGTGTATATATGTTTGTATGACAATTCTTGTGAGGACCACTGTGTGTTTGTATGACTATTCTTGTGAGGACCACCCTGTGTTTTTGTATGACTATTCTTACGACGACCACTGTATGTATATATGTGCGCTTGTATGATCATTCTTGTGAGGACCATCATATGTGGTTTTATGACTATTCTTGTGAGGACCACTGTGTGTGTGACCTTGCACGTGCAATGTGCGTCAGCCCGGCCGAGGGTTGCCAGGCTACCCCAGCTCGCCGTTACCCGGGAACCCGACTCCGCCCATGACGCCCGGCAGCTCCATGGCTCCGCCCTACATGTCGCCCGGCAACAGTAGTGACATCACAAAAGCCTCCTTCCTGCCAGACGTCAAACCGGCCCCGCCCGCAGGTGCGTGTCCAATCACATCGCCTTCCGGGAAAGCAGGGCGTCCTGACTTCCTGTCGGGCAGGTAACCCGAGCGACGACCTGCGTCTGACGTTCCCGGTGCGCGACGGCGTGGTCCTCGAACCCTTCAGGTTGGAACACAACCTGGCGGTCAGCAACCACGTGTTCCCCCTCAGAGACTCGGTGTACAAGACGCTCGTCATGAGGTCACTTCCTGCTGCCCTTTCACAATAAGAGTTTAACCTAACAGGAAGCGCTTATCTGTACGTGTGCGCGTGCGTTGGCGTGCAGGCCGGACCTGGAACTTCAATTCAAGTGCTACCATCACGAAGATCGGCAGATGAACACCAATTGGCCGGCTTCCGTCCAGGTGAGACGGGTCATGTGAGGGGGGTGTGAGAGACAGTGTGACATGTTGGGTCCAGTGACGGTCATGCCCCAAAAACAACAAACTAATTCACGCCCCCCTCAGGTGAGCGTGAACGCCACGCCGCTGACCATCGAGCGTGGCGACAACAAGACGTCCCACAAGGCTTTGTACCTGAAGCAAGTCTGCCAGCTGGGCAGGAACACCATCCAGATCACCGTCACCGCCTGTTGCTGCGTCAGTCGCCCGTCCCCCCCCTTAATCGTCCGCTGTCCTTCGTCCCATCCGGCATCTCTCGTCCGTCTCACCGTCTTTTGTCCCGCAGTCCCACCTGTTCGTGCTGCAGCTGGTCCACCGTCCGTCGGTGCGTTCGGTTCTTCAGGGTCTAATGAAGAAAAGACTCCCCGCCGAGCACTGCGTCGCCAAAAGTGAGTCGCGCCCACGTTCGGGTCGCCCTTCAGACCGTTTTTTTTTTTTTTGACGCCGTTGTGGCGCGCTTGCGTGCAGTTAAAAGGAACTTCAGCAACGGCTCCGTTCCCGGGACCCCCGGGCTAAACGGAGAGGACGGTGTGGAGCAAACGGCCATCAGGGTGTCGCTCAAGTGTCCCATCACTTTCAGGCGGATACAACTTCCCGCCAGAGGACACGAATGCAGACATGTGCAGGTAGCTTCGTGTGAGACGAGGCGACTTTATGTTGACAGTCAAACCTCGGTTTTCGAACGTCTCGGTTCTCGACCAATTTGGTTTTCGATCAAAAAAATTTGGGTTTTTTTATGCCTCGGTTTACACCCAAAAATGGGTTTCTCGACCAAAATGAGCACACCTGAATGCACCACCACGGAACGGATTGACCATTTTTATATAGATTATAATGGGAAATGATGTTTTGATTTTCCACCAAATCATTTTTCGACCAAAATTTTGATGCCTCGGTTTACACTCAAAAATTGGGATTCTCGACCAAACTGAGCGCACCTGAATGCACCACTCCGATTCGTCTTATACGTCACTTCCAGGTGTCACGTCTCCTTGTCACCGACGCATTAGTCTTGTGTAGCGTTCCAATGTGAGCAGGCGTGTTTGTCTTGTTCAATCTGAACAAAAAAAAAAAACAATAAGCAGATGGAACGGATTAACAATTTTTACATAGATTATAATGGGAAATGATGTTTTGGTTTTCCACCAAATCGCTTTTCGACTAAAAATGTGGTCTTTTTGATGCCTTAGTTTACAACCAAAATGGGTTCTGGACCATGATTATAATGGGAAAATTTTCCGTTTTTGAACAGGTTTCTGGAACGGATTATGGTCGAAAACTGAGTTTTGACTGTATTTCTATTTACAACCCCCCCCCCCCCCCCCTTATTGTGAAAAATGATGTCACGTTCTAAATCCACTTCCTGTTTGCAGTGTTTTGACCTGGAGTCGTACCTGCAGCTTAACTGCGAGCGAGGAACGTGGAGATGTCCCGTGTGCAAGTACGCCCCCGAACACGCGTGTACGGGGTCCCTCGCGTCGCCACGGTAACACTCCTGTTGACCCTTTTGTGTTTCCGTGCAGTAAAACTGCTCTGCTGGAGGGTCTGGAAGTGGATCAATACATGCTCGGAATTCTCATCTACGTTCACAAGTGAGCGGCGACGGTCGTGCGGTGACGTGACGTGGCGGTCACGTGACGAGCTTGAGGTCGTCTTTGACGTCGTCACGTGACTCGCGAGTGGCGGTCATGTGACCATTGTTATGTTCATGATGTGAATGTGATTCGTGATGACGTCATGTGACCTTCATCAATTTCAATTGACAGTTACGTGACTGTCACATGGCCGTCAGTGACCATGAATGAATGACTCAGTCTTTGTGTTGTCATATCATGTTGTTGAAAACCAAAACAACATTTTCCATTATAATCAATGTAAAAATTGTTAATCTGTTCCATATTTTTGTATTTAGTTTTTTTTTTTTTTTTTTTTTTTTTTTTTTTAACTTCAAGATGGCGCCACGAGAGTGGCTGCCTTTCCAGCAGCTCCTGTATTTTTTTCTACTTCTTTCTTTCCTTTCCTAACTTTGCTGCTGTGTTACTTCCGGGTAGAGTGAACGCTGGCGCGAATGGCTGCCGCTGCTCACCCACACAAAAAAATTAATATATATATATAGAATATAAAGTGTCCTTGAGAGTTTTGAAAGGCTCTTACAAATTAAATGTATTAGTATTATTATTATTATTAGTTGTATTATTATTATTATTTATTATTATTCTGATGACTCCATGCTGGCTACCTAACTGGCTATCTTGCTAGCTGGTTATCTTGCTAGCTACCTAGCTGGCTATCTATTTCCTACGTGTTATCTATCTGGCTGGCTATGTAGCTATTTAGCTGGCTATCTATTTGTTATATGGCTAGCTGGCTGGTTGTCTCGGCGGCTGTCTATTAGCTAGCTTTCTATCTATTTGAGTGACTTCCTTGAGAGTTTTGAATGAAATGTATTCTTATTATGATTATGATTACTTGGCATGTTCCTGTGACACCTTCTTTCTGTGCGTTCAGTTCCGAGTACGAGGAGATCACCATCGACCCGGTCTGCAGTTGGAAACCGGTTCCGGTCAAACCGGACGTCCACATCAAGGAGGAGTCGGACGGCCCGGCGCTCAAACGTTGTCGTACCCTCAGCCCGAGTCACATGGTGCTGCCCAGCGTCATGGAAATGATCGCATCACTAGGCCCCGCCCCTCCTTCCGCATCCTCGCCGGCGCGCTACCCGCCCATGGCGGCCGGCGGACGCAGCAACACGCCTGACTACTCTGGGGCAGGTGCGGACGGAACGTTTTGTTTTTATTTTATTTTGAAGGGAATTTATTTCATTTTATTTTTGTAGTGGAAAACTAGTTTTTTTTTCTGTGTTTGTGGAAAATTGAAAATCTGTGTACATGCATGTGAGGTTGATGTGTAAAAGCGTTAGCGTTAGCATGAAAAGGGAGTAAAAGAAGCTATTTTCATAAAACAGCAAAACCCTTCACTAAATCGCCATGGTGGGGTGAGGTTCAATTTGGATCGTTCCTACTACCGACTTATTCGGCAACAGAGGCTTAGTTATGCCGATGAGGTAATACCAGATCAAAATGGGCAATCAGCCCAGTCGTAGACCCCACACTCAGCAGGACAATAGAAGTAATCAGTATAGCCTCAGGGAATAGTCCTCTGCTCCCCCCTACCTGAGAGCAGGGACCAATCATAGCAGAGTCTGGCTCCGCCACATCTGGACAGGAGGGATATATATATAGGGTCAAAACTACCAGCAAAAGATTTTAGTTAGCTGACGAAGCCTCTTGGATAAGAAGCGAAACATCCGACACCTTCAAAGAAGTACAGATGACGACGGAAGAAACCTTCTCCTCGATGGATCACTCCTGTACGACAGAGTTTACACAGACGTAGCGTTAGCATGAGTTAGCCTGCATGCACTTGCACGCGTTTTTACAGATTGGATGTACCTTTATTTGTCTGGCAGTGGAGAAATTGACATTTCACAGCAGCAAAGTGACGAAAGGAAGAGGAAAGGAAAGAAAGAAGTAGAAACGCAAAATACAGAAGCTGCTGGAAAGGCAGCCACTCTCGCGATGCCATCTTGGAGTCAAAAAAAACCTAAATTGTATCAAAGCTTTTTCACCTTGACATTTGTTTTGAGATGCGAGCGTAGCTGCGTAGCGACTTGGCCTCATATTTCAAGGCGCAACTTACCCAATCAATGTACGTATTTCAGCCCCGTCGTATCCCGGCCAGACGCCGTTCTCGGACATGAGCGCGAGTCCCATGACTCCGGGGTCGACGGTCGGGGCGGACTTCTCGTCGCCCGACCAGCCACCTCTCCCCTTCCGTTCCGAAATGTCGGGCGACAAACCACCACCGCCGGCTACGCAGGTACCAACGTTTTATCTATCCATATTTATCTAGCTAGCTATCCAGCTAACTAGCTATTGAGCTATCTAGCTAGCTATCGAGTTAGCTAGCCAGCTAGCTATGTAGCTATCAAGCTAGGTATCTAGCTCTCAAGATAGCTATTGAGCTATCTAGCTAATTATTTATGAATTGCTAGGTATCGCGATAGCTACCTATCTAGCTAGCTATTGTGTTAGCTAGCTAGCTATGTATCTATCAAGCTAGGTATCTAGCTATCAAGCTAGCTATTGAGCTATCTAGCGAGCTAATTATTTATGCATTGCTAGGTATCTAGATAGCTAGCTATCAAGCTATGTATCTAGATATCGAGCTCTCTATCTAGCTAGCTATTGAACTAGCTAGCTAGCTATGTAGCTATCAAGCTTGCTATTGAGCTATCTAGCTAGCTAATTATTTATGAATTGCTAGGTATCTCAATAGGTAGCTTGATAGCTAGCTATCTAGGTAGCTTGATGGCTAGCTAGCTAGCTATCTAGGTAGCTTGATAGCTAGCTATCTAGCTATTAAGCTAGCTATTGAACTATCTAGCGAGCTAATTATTTATGCATTGCTAGGTGTCTAGATAGCTAGCTATCGAGCTACCTCTCTAGCTAGCTATCGAGTTAGCTAGCTACCTATCAAGCTATGTATCTAGAGAGCTAGCTATCGAGCTCTCTAACTAGCTATTGAACTCGCTAGCTAGCTATGTAGCTATCAAGCTAGCTATTGAGCTATCTAGCGAGCTAATTATTTATGTATTTATTTTACTTGTTTCCTTTTTTCCGCCAGATGTCCGGACCCCACGGCGTTCCCCACTCTCAGCAGCCGTCTGTCGGTCTCCACGGCAACCGCCAGGCGGGCGGGGCCGTCAACCCCATGCTGCAGCAGCGTAGCAACCACAACGCCGCTCGTCTCCACGGTGACGCCTTCAGCCTCGTCGCAGACGTTCCGGAAGCTGCTCTCGATGTGAGCCGAACGAGTTCGGGGCGCGCGTGGGACTAATAAAGGCTAATTGGATCTAAAATAATAATAATAATAATAATAATAATAATAAGTCAACATTCCACCAAATAAACTACAGTGATACGTTGGCTTACGAACGCTTTCGCTAACGAACTTTTCGCCTTAGGAACATTAAATTTGCGAGAATATAATCTTGGCATACGAATTACTTTTCGGCAAACACAAGGAGCTCCACAATGGCTGGCGGACTAGTTTTCGGCGGAAGAACACCAAACCGCACGGCCGAACAGCGCCACCGTGGCTGCTGGACTACTTTTCCACACCCCCTTCCTCTGAGTGCATACGTGGTTTGTTATCAAGTGGATACTCTTGCTTTTTTTGGGACCGAAAAAGACCCCACCACAGGCTAGTGTTAAGCCAAGAGACTTAGCGTCACAGTAGCAGTATGCTAAGTCGCCCATTGCTAAATGTGGCTACGGGTGGTTCTGTGTTGTCTAAGCAACGGTCTCAGGCAATAGAAGAGGTTGAAAAACTTGTTGATTTGGATTCACGAAAAGTCGCTAGCAGAGGACAGTGTGTGTAAGGGTATTATCGCTGAGAAAGCATGGCAACTGCACTCGGATAGCATCAAGAGGCAACTACATAAACGACCATCACAAAGGTCAATATAAACAACTTTGTTATACAGTACTGTTATTTATTTAATTACAATCCAATAGCACATTTATTATACAGAAAATAAGGTCTATTTTGTGTCGTTTTCGAGCTTATTGAGTAGAAATTGTTTTATGGGGATGCGGGAACTGATTATACCTCATTTTAATGGTTTCCTATGGGAAATTAATGTTTGGAAGACATACTTTTGGCCTTACACACACTTTCTGGGAACCAATTGGGTTTGTAAAGTGAGGTATCACTGTACTCCTTTTTTGTTTGAATAGAATGACTCAATTCGGACATAATATGGAAAACATAGGACATTTTTAATTCATTATGTTTTTTTTTTAGTTTTATATAACAGAGATATAGTTACTTAAATAATAATAAATAATACATTTCATTTATAAGCGCCTTGCAAAAGTCTCAAGGTCACTTTTCAGTCACAGGAGGAGTTTTTCTGTGGGTGAGCAGCGGCAGCCACATGCCCCAGCGTTCACTCAACCCGGAAGTAACTCGAATAGATAGCTAGCTAGCGAATAGATAGCTAATAATAATAATACATTTCATTTCTAAGCGTGTTTCAAAACTCTCAAGGCCACTTTACAGTCACAGAATAAGTTTTTACTGTGGGTGAGCAGCGGCAACCACACGCGATAGATAGATAGATAGATAGATAACCAGCTAGTTAGCAAATAGAGAGCAAACTAGCTTGATAGCTAATAGATAGATAGCTAACCAGCTAGTTAGCAAATAGAGAGCAAGCTAGCTAGCTTGATAGCTAATAGATAGCTAGATAGATAGCCAGCTAGATAGAAAATAGCTAGCTCGATATAGATACTTAGATGTTTGTTTGATTGAAAAAAAAAAGATTTCATTTCATCAACCAATTTTTGTCCTCCAAATTTTTTGGTAGAATTTTTATTTATTTATTTATTTATGTGAATTAAAATATGTGTGAGTTAACATTTGTTTCTGTTGTCATACTCGCGTGTGTGTGTTTGTTTCAGCTGCTTCCGGAACTGAGCAACCCAGACGAGCTGCTTTCGTATCTGGGACCGGCGGACCTCCCCAGCGGGAGCAACAACAACGACGACCTGCTGGCTCTCTTCGAGAACAACTGAGCGGACGCGACGGCTCCTCTCTTTGCTTTCTTTTTACACTGGTGTCATTTTGTTGTCTTTCAACAATCGAGTACAGTGATACCTCGGTTTACGAACTTTTCGGTTGACCAACGTTAAGTTGATGAACATTTTACCTTGGCATACAAACTATTTTTTGGGATAGCAGAGTGTAGACTGCAAGGTTAAAATATCCCATCAATCAGGCTCCACAAATAACCCGCACAAGCCATCTGTACACTTGATGCAAAAAGCTAAACAGAACACAATTGATGAGGAACAAGGTAAAATGATGGCAGAGAAAGCCCCTCCAAGGGATCATTCCTCAAGATGGTGAAAGAAGGTTACGTTCCTCATCAAGTGTTTAATGTTGATGAAAGCGGCCACTCCATTCCTCAAGCCATCAACGACCATCACAAAGGTCAATAAAACAACTTTATTATACAGTACAGTTTATTTCTTTCATTATAACACCATAGCACATTTATCATACGTAAAATAAGGTCTATTTTGCTTAGTTTTAAGGCTTAGAAAATTCGAAAATTATGTGGACCAGGCAACGGATTATACTCATTTTAATGGTTTCCTATGGGAAATTAATTTTTGGGATACACACTTTTCACCTTACACACTCTGTCTGGGAACCAATTAAGTTCGTAAGCCAAGGTATCACTGGACCACCTCTTTACCCCCGACTCTCCCCCCCCCCCCCCCAAAATATCCACGTGTTCCTCGAACCCATTTAAAAAAATCTTCAGGAAAAGCCAAAGTTAACCCTCGAACCAAAAAAAAAATGGAAAAAATAAATTAGATGAGTCATTGATTTTATTTTCTTCTAATTTCCCCTCCCGCCTGTACAGGAAGTGGCAAACACTATCAAGAGCGACTTCCTGCTTGCCAGCCTTCGGTTAGACTTTGGCTGGGAATCGCATAACCAATCGGTGTCGTCGCTGACTTTACATCCTGTTGTCGGTGACCACACTTCCTGTCAGACCCGAGGAAATAAAAAAACAGGTTTCCCTCCCCTGTTGCAATAATCACATGCAAAATGAAACCAAAAAATGGTCTTGTTATGACCATCGGCTGGAAAATTGATCACGTTACGTGTTCCATAGTTTTTTGCATCATTTTATTAACAAAATAAAATCTTCAAATGTATTCAATATCTTCAAGGGAAAATACAAGAATACAGTGATACCTCGGCTTAGGAACGCTTTAGCTAGCCAACTTTTCGCCTTACGAATGTTACATTCGCGAGAATATAATCTTGGCAGACAAACTATTTTTCGGGAAACACACGGAGCGCCACTATAAGTGATGTGTCATTCGCGAACGAGCCGGTTCTTGGAGCTCCTGAAATGGCAGCCATTGTTCCCCTCTATTCCCCGCCCCCAGCTTTCGGTTAAAGCCGCATGTGATTGGTCGAAATCGGTGGTAGAGGAGGGAGGGGACACATGCAGCAGTGAGTGGGGGAGAGGTTACAGAGACAGAAACACACACACAGGAAAGGGAGACGACAGAGCTTGAAACAAAAAAGTGGAAAAAAACAAGTGAAGTGGTGAGAAAATACATAGAAAACACAGTGAAATTTGGACTCGTTTCAACTTTATTGATAGTACAAAGGCAGAGTGTAAACTGCAAGGTTAAAATATCCCATCAATCAGGCTCCACAAATAACCCGCACAAGCCATTGGTGCAATTTGAAGAGAAGATACAAGCAAGGGAACCAGCTATTAATGAAGTTTCAAGTGAGTCCTCCTGCATCTGTTGCTGTTGCAAGATCACAACTTCAAAGATGTACAAGCCAGAGCTCCTTGAGACACTTTATGCAAAAAGCGTTCCATTCCAACAAGGCATCAACGACCATCACAAAGGTCAATAAAACGACTGTATTATACAGAACAGTTTATTTCTTTAATTACAATACCATATTACATTTATTATGCATAAAATAAGGTATATTGTGTGTAGTTTTAAGGCATATTTAGTTGTAAAGTATGTTTTATGGGGACTTGGGAATGTATTATTCTCATTTTAATGGTTTCCTATGGGAAATTAATGTTTGGAATACACACTTTTTGTCTTACACGCTGTCTGGAAACCAATTAAAACATCTGGTCAAAAATAAAATAATTTTCAAGGAATGCCGCTAAAAAAAACACACACTTTTGTGCTCCAAAATTGCTGTTAACTGCTTGAAGATTTCACCTGATGAATAGTTTGCATTTCTTAGTTGTCGGTTGACATTTGCATTCATTGTTGACTGCGTTCCAAAAAACCGGTTGTGCGAACCTATGGAAATATATCGCCTTAACCAGTATCAACGTTACTTTTTTAAAAACTTTTATCTGGACCTAATTCCTTCTTTCCTACTTCCCCGGATGTACTTTTGTCATTTCGTCATATTAAGAACTACCAAATCAAACCAATCGGTGACTGATGCCTCTCGTCGTAGTTCTTGCGTCTTTTCCATTTTTTTCGATGGGTTCTTTTTGTCGCAATGATGACCGTGAATAAAAGAAAATGACTTTTAACGAAAGATCACGTCGACCTTTCTGGCAAGTCGCCATTAGCGCATTTAGTTTACATTCATTAAGATTTGAGCACGTTTGACTTCTTTTTTTTGTCGTGCAGATGACCGCACCCTGTGCGCGTGAGCGCGCATTCTACTCCTCATCCCGCCCCTCGCTACAACAAGAGCGCGCTCAGACTGCGGTTAGTGACGTCACGCTTGTCCACGATTGGCCACGAGGGTTGTCAGTCAAGCGCGAGGCGCTTTGCTTTGAACTGAAAGTCTTGTGGAATTGATCGCAGGGGCGGGGCGACTTTCTGACAGCACGCCCCCCTGTTGCAAACTACTCGGTGGGAAATAAAATTGCGCCCGCCCCCCCCTGTCAGCGCACCAAACGTAAGACAAATGTGGGCCTGGCCAATGAGAACGCGTGACGGTGTACGGTGTATAAACCTGCTGATTGGTCGCTTTATGCATCATTCGTCGTCTCGCAGCTCCCTATTGGCTTGATTGGTTTATCACCGCCTACTGTCTTTTATATAAAGTTTCTTGCCGAACGGCCATCTTTCTCGGTTCATTGTCATTCATCGCGTTTCGTCGGTCGTCGAAAAATCTTCTTGCCTTCTTCTCGGAAGCGAAGCGGCGGCAAAAATGGCCAACCCAAAAGTGTTCTTCGACGTTACCTCCAATGGCAATTCTATGGGACGCATCGTGATGGAGGTACGTTCGTCCGCTTTTAGGTGTGGGGTGAGGCGAGGCGTTAGCACGCGCTTCCTTTGTGCGGACTCCGGAATTCATCGTCCATGGCCGAACGCGAGGCTCCGGACGACCTTTGAGACGAACGGCCAGCTCGGCGGCCAACTCGGCGGCGTGCGCTTAGCCGTAGAATCGCCTCTAACCTCCCAGATGACTGTGGTGGAGCGTTAGCAACGTTAGCCGAGCGCGCGAAGCTCGATGAGTCATGCGCCAGGCTAACGGGCTAATTGCGCCGTGTTCCTTGTGTGGTCGGCTTCAGTTTAGCGGGCTTCGAGTTTTATAGCCGGACGTCAGTATTCCCGCCATGTTGGATGTGTTCATTGTGGCCCGTACTTGGACTGCGCGCTATGAAATGGCTACCCGAAACCGTGACCAGACTTTGATGTGTGACTTTATGATCGCAAAAATGGTGATGCCAAAAGGATATCAATCGCTGCATTTGGTACATCACAGTTAAACGAATTACCGCGCGTGAACCGCCAATCTGCATTTTGCTGTCCAGACAGGCATCAAATGCTACATATGCAACTTTAACGCGTACTTAGTCCCAGTTTAAGTTTTAGCAGGAGTTTTAGCATACATCGATAGCTTCACACACTCGAGCTCAGATTAAAAAACAAATCTAATGACTACCAGTCAAAAACACTTATAAGTATAAATTAGTTAAATACTGAAACAATGGCGAGTGAAACAAAGCGAAGTCTCAAATGGGACTCAAACAATTTAATGATATACAAGTAGTGAAATTTTGAGATGTGACAATGGCCAAATGTTACGCCTCTTTCACACTCAACATGTCGGCGACGTTGACGTACGGTTGGTATTTGCCCCCCTGTATCTCTCCCCCTTTGGATTCGGCTTCCCGCCTTCACCCGCTGACGGCTAAAGCTAATGCTAACATGGCGATCGCTCTCTAGCGTCGTCTTGTTGACCGCCATTCTCGACTTTTGTCGGGCGAAGGGGGGCCTCAAATACGGCCGCTTCTGTCCATACAGTTGTCTCGAAGGATGTACACAATATACATAACTATTTAGTTATCCACTGGCCATTTTGGATCTTTATGGCACAGCCTGCGCCATTCGGCGGGCGGGACTGCGACACTTGTGCCTTCTGGAAACTTCCATTGGCGTGTGGGGGGTAGGGGGGGGGGGGTTCTTCCCTTTGTACCCGCGTGACCGAAGTCCGAATGCGGCTATAAAACGCCCCTTTGGGGTTTTCGGTGCAAATGCGAACTTTGTGCTTGAATCAGTCAGTCCTCATTCACCTTATTGTACCTTTTGAATTGTGTTCTCTGTACTATGAGATTTGCAATTTCATAGGATTTAAATGTCTTCAATGTAGTAATGCTACAGTGAGCTATATTTCACTTGATGTTTCAAAAATTCCATTATTTCCTTATTTGTCATCGAACAATAATCTACATATCATTTGAAAGCTGTTGAAATACACTTTAATATGGTATGAGAAAATGTCTGAATTATTGAAACATTTTGTCACATCCCTATTCAATGTGAAACTGCTCCCAAAATAATACTTTTTTTTTTTAGCAGAAAGCCTACTAAAAATTCCCTTTGCGTCAAAAATCAACAGTGCGCCTGACAATCTAGTGTGCATTTTGTTTGCATATTGAATAAAGTTTGCCTAATTTGCTGATTGAACCGGCTGATTTCCCTTCATGCGCTGAAATGCAAAGATGCACGTGTTATTTGATAATAATTTGCTGTCTCGTTTTATCGTCTGTAAAATATGCTGAGCATAGATTGTAACCAAAGTCGTTTCCAGTTGGCGTCCTTCGCACCCTCTGTATTTTATTTTGCAGTTTATTTACAGCAAAGTATTCAATGTAATAATACATTTTATTTCGCTGTGGCGACCTCTTGAAGGGAAAACCCAATGCGTAGGACAGTTTTGGCCAGCCAGCATCTCACACTCGCACAGCAATCGACCGTGTGTGCGCACCAAAGGGGGGCGGGCGGAGTTTGCGAGTCATTTAGCCTCCGAGTCTCTCTTCAACATTTTGAATGTATTTCTACTTACGACCATTTTGACTTACGACCGTTTGGTCGGAACAGAACTCGTTTGGATGTTACCTGTAATCACATTTAAATGATTTTAAATAATGCTTTTTTTTTTACGTTATTTTTTTTCAGCTGCGGGCTGACGTGGTTCCCAAGACCGCAGAGAACTTCCGCGCCTTGTGCACGGGCGAGAAGGGTTTTGGCTACAAGGGGAGCACCTTCCACCGTGTCATCCCTGATTTCATGTGCCAGGTATGTGAGCATGTTCGCTTTTTTTTTTTTTTTTTTTCCCCGGGTCACCGCGTCCAAACAGAAGAGACCAATCAGACAAACGTTTGTGCGCCGCTTGCGCCCGATAGGGCGGGGACTTCACCAACCACAATGGAACTGGAGGAAAGTCCATCTACGGGAACAAGTTTGCCGACGAGAACTTCACCCTGAAGCACACGGGACCCGGGATCTTGTCCATGGCCAACGCTGGGCCCAACACTAACGGCTCGCAGTTCTTCATCTGCACCGCCAAGACCACCTGGTGATTACTGGACACTTGCCAATCAAATGTTTAGGGGTGGGGTTAATAATAATAATACATTACATTTTAAGTGCCTTTCAAGGATCAGTTTTTCTGTGGGTGAGCAGCGGCAGCCACACACGCCAGCGTTCACTCAATCCGGAATAACTCAAATAGGTAGAAAGTAAAGAAAAATGGATAACTAATAGATAGGTAGATAGCTAGTTCGCAAATAGCTACCAAGGCAGCCAACTAGATAGCTAGCCAGCTAAATAGCAATATTATTATTATTATTGTTATTAGTAGTAGTAATAGTCGTCGTCGTAGTAGTATTCATAGTGCTATACTTTTGTATTTAATAATGATAACACTAATCATATTAATAATATTCTTGTTATTATTTTTTTTTTTTAATTCTTATACTATATAATACTGTATAGCAAATGTTTCGTTCCAGGTCACTGAAGCTGTCGTGGTTCTCTTGCTTCACTTTTTTTACACATTTTTATTTGCTCTTTGTTTTTCTTTACAAATCTTTTTTTTTTGTGAATTATAATGAGTAGTAGTATTAGTAGCAGCAGTAGTAGTAATATTTGTAGTAGTAATTGTAATATTGGTGGTGGTAGTAGTAGTCGTAATATTGGTATTAGTAGTGGTAGTGGTCGTTGTATTATTCGTATTATTATTATTATTATTATTATTATTAGAAGAAGTATTATTATTAGTAGTAGTATAATTATTATTAATAGTAGTATTATTAGTAGTAGTGGTATTATTAGTAGTAGTATTATTAGTAGTAGTATTATTAGTCTTAGTAATAGTAGTAATATTATTAGTAGCACTATTAGTAGTATTATTATTATTATTAGTAGTAGCAAATTGCTGGAAAGACGATGCTGCGGTCGGTGTGACTTGAAAGTGTTTGGTCACCTCCCCACACAGGCTGGACGGGAAGCACGTGGTCTTCGGCACTGTGGTGGAGGGCATGGACGTGGTGAAGAAGATGGAGAGCTTAGGCTCCGGCAGCGGCAAAACCTCGGCCAAGTTGGCCATCCAGGACTGCGGTCAACTCTGAGCTCCTCACCGTCTACCCGTCTGTCGCTTCTCGGGGAGCCTTCGTTCGTCTTAGCTTACCCGTAACCCCAAACACCCCTTCCTTCATTCCACATTCCGTCTGATCTTGGAAGCAACTCATTTCCCTTTTCTGTTTTTGTAACCATTTGGAAAGCCTCTTGCCGCATTTGTGACTATGCTTCTAAGTCTAAAACGTCTGGTTTTGCATTGAACGACGTGCTCCAAAACGCTTTTCTTTCATCCATAAGTCAATAAAAAGATGGCCTTGGTGACGATCGTCGATCGTTGGCTCTCATCAATATCCGCTTTGCGTACGCCATTTGTGATTCAGCACAAGTCACTTTGATTTCTCATAACCGTAATTCAAACGTGGTTGTCAGCTAAGTAGTGGATACCAGCCACTCGCAGATATCTTGGAATTTCATTTTAATTACAGTGATATCTCGGCTTACGAACACTTTAGCTAACGAACTTTTCGCTATACAAACATTAAAATCACCACTATTTAATCTTGCCATACGAACTAGTTTACCACGGAGCGCCGCAATGGCTGCTGGACTAGTTTTCCACACCCTCTTTGAGTGCAGATGTGGTTTGTTATCAAGTGGAGTACGTTTGCTATTATGGGACCGGAAAAGACCCCACCACAGGCTCGTGTTAAGCCGAAGAGGACACAAGAAAGAAGAAGAAGAAGATCATCGAAAAACACAGACGAGGTGTGCATTTGGGTGACTTGGCATCCCGGTACCGGTATGCTGAGTCAACCGTGGCGAAGGGTGTTCCTGTGTTGTCTAAGCAACGGTCTCAGCCCATAGAAGAGATTGAAGAACTCCTGTTGATTTGGATTAACGAAAACCGGCTAGCAAGGGACAGTGAGTGAGAATATTGTCGCCGAGAAAGCACGGACATTTCACTCGGATATCATCAAGAGGCAACTATGTCAATGACCATCACAAAGGTCAATAAAACGACTTTATTATACGGTACCGTTTATTTCTTAAATTACAATACAATAGCACAGTTACTATACATAAATTAAGGTATATTTTGTGTAGTTAAGGCTTATTTAGTAGAAAAATTGTTTTATGGGGACCTGGGAACGGATTATTCTCATTTTTAATGGTTTCCTATAAGAAATTAATGTTTGGAAGACACACTTTCTGGGGAGCAATTAAGTTCAAAAGCTGATGTATCCACTGTAGTCAGAAGCGAACTTTGGAGGTGCTTAGAAATCACGTTTGTACTTCACTTGTTATACACGACTGACATCTTGTGGCGAAATTGGGAACTTCACTGGGACGACGACAAAAGAGTGGGGGTACTTCCGGTATTGCAAAGACCCGACACAATTGTGAGTACAGTATTTTCATTTGCCAGAAATGTCATTCTGTCCATTTTTTAAGAGAATATTCGGCTTGTTTTAATCGTCGCTTTTCACTTCGTCGTGTCATTTTTGACGAGTTAACATTCGCGTCAATGCTGCGTTCAAGGAAGTTAGAAAATCGGATTGAACATATTCGTTTTGGTGCATTTGCCGCCTGCAAAGACCGATGCTCTAATTCATCGCTTTGGCGGTTTGACCCGCAAAACAAAAATATAAAGATATCGGATTGGATTTGCCTTTATTAGTCTCACAGTGTTGGATATCGTCAAGCCTCTTAGTTTCACTTAAAGGACAACCGACGTCTCCGGACAAGTTGTCCATAATTTGTAAAATGGCTTCAAATGACTTCTACTGAGCGTATTTTACAAAGATTCCACCGCATATAGCTATATTTAACGTTTTAAGACTCGTGCTGAATATTCCCGAAGTCTTGTTTTTGAGTTGGTGATGAGTCCGGACGTGACGTCACTAAAGGAACGCCCCGGACCGAAAAAAGGTCACATTGTAGCAGTCCTTCTATCACGTCAATATATTTTGCTGTACTTGTTTGGTCTGAAAACGTCATGTTGCACCAAAAAGAGCCAGAAGAGGGCGACCAAGCTCCATTTCAGGAATTTATCAGCCTGTGGAAACGGCCTGATTATTTCCTCACACGGAGCTTGGTCGCCATTTTCTGCCTCTTTTTTGGTGATACATTTCCCCCCAATGTTGCCTCAAAATGGCACGGAATAAAGTCATGAATGGATTGCAAACATGTATGCTTTCCTCTTCAGAACTATTTGAATCACATTCATAACTGGATGTGTAACAAGAAAGCATATTCTCCGAATCTGAAGCCATTGTTTTGATTCTCCAGCAATGCAAGACGTCTTGGCGTGACGTCACGAACTGGGGGCGGGACTTTCTAAAAAAGCCCAATTCGCAGCTCATTTTTTTGCAGATTTTGGACACTTGAAGTCATTTTTATTGGTGTTTTGCATTTGAATAAAAATATCAGACTGCGTATTTTAGATGCTATAAAAGTTTTTCTGATGTCAGTTCGGAAACAAAAAAAGTGACGTCGGTTCCAGAATCAGAATCAGAATCAGAATACCTTTATTCGTCCCGCAATGGGGAAATTTGCAGTCCACAGCAGCAATTGAAGAGGGATGGGGTTGGGGTGGGAGTGAAAGGATAGAAAACAAGATATTCTAAGCATAACAAAATAAAAATGTCAACTGTATACTGTGCAAATGTAGATGTGCAAAAACCGTTCTATAAACAAGACTGTACATAGTGCAGAATCAAGAGATGCATTTAGATATATTGCAACAACCCATATTTACAAGTGTCCAGTTTTTTTTTTTTTTTTTTTGTTTTTTTTTCACATGTGATCATTGGGAATTGTCCTTTTTGGGAGTTGTCCTTTAAGGAGTCCATGCCGGGAGATTCGGGCTTATCTTTTATACAGCGGGTACAATATGGCGCCATATTGGATCTTTAAAAATGGACGAAATGTATCGCCTAGTCGTTGTCTCCCTCTGTTGTTTTATGTTCCATGTGATGTGCCGTTGTTAGGGTGTTTGCGCACGTTTTCAAACTATGCGAGGGGGGTGTCAGGTGACAATCACCGCAGCCGTTGAAAATAGCCCGCTGACAAGCACACACGGTGAGAACGAACGCAAGTCGAAGAGCTTCAAAACGTCGGAGGTAAGAAATGGCACATTCATTTCGACCCCCAACAAATGTCCCACTGATTCCTTCTTATGTTTCTTCCTCTCCTTCCAAGTTTTTTGGGGGTGTCCTGGCGTGATGAAGTCCAGGGAGGTCGCTCCGTTGGACGTCTCGTCGTTGCTCGACGTTTGGGAATCGCGCGTGAGGAAGCATCGACAACGTCAGAAGAAAGAACAACAACGAAAGGAGAGAAGCGCCCTTCCCAAGTAAGACAAATGGCCACAGTCGCCGTGGGGTGATAAACGACAAGCCCACCTCGTGTCGGAGATCGTCACAAATCGTGCTGATATCGACGACGCCATTGTGGACAATTTTGAATCGTCGTGACACGCCGTTGCGACTCAACGATCGTTTATGAGGCCTTTCAACTAAAATTGACTTGAACAAAAGGATTAAAAATATTGTCAAGGACCTGATTAGCATTCTGAAACAAATTCGGTAACCAATTTCCCCAAAGTGGTTTTGGTAATTAGAAACTCCATAAAACCCACCCAGGAAACCATTTTTAATTAATATATGTACGTATATATATATATGTATATTTTTTGCCATGACAACATGACTAACAGCTGCATACATGTTAAGTTTAAGAAATCATAAACCGGGAGATTTTCGTCCTCCCGATTCTGTGGTTCGTGTTAAAATAATGCGAGCGTTACAAAAGTGTCAATTAGAAGTGTATAAAACACAAAAATGCTTTCATTTTTTATTTATACATTCCGTTAGTATCAAATGTATTTTGTTGTTTTTTTACATTTTCTTTTGTTTCACCTGACAAATGAACTGTATGTATTGTGTCAATAGTCGCCTTTATAAAGTGAGTATTGTAAGTATATAAAAATGACCTTGACACCCTTGACCGAGGTCAACTTTTGTTTCTGTGCCATCGCAGGATCGAACAACAGTGGCAGGATCGTTTTTATTCCAAGACGCCCAACACGCAACAGCACAAGTCCCCCCAAAGCACACAATCAGGTACACACACACACACACACACACACACACACACACACACACACACACACACACACACACACACACACACTTCCTGGTTCAATGGTTTTGTGAGGTCCGGATAACTCCAGATAAGGAGCGAGGACCACTGTTGCTGCTAAGTTTCGAGAAGAACTATTGTTACTTTTGAACACTAAACATGTCCCAGTTCAACTTCTTTAAAAACAACAAAAAAAAGTTGACTGAAACTGAAATAACAGCAGGAGTGAGGTTTCTGAAGGGCTACATTCAAAGTCCTCACCCTTGTAGTGAATTTGGTTAAAATATCGTTTTACTTTTTTTGGTATGAACTTTTTCCTCTCATTAAACACACACATAAACACACACAGTGAGTAAAACGTGTGTGTATCCAAGTGAAATGAAAATACACACCAAAAAAATCATTTTGGGTGAATTTGTGAGGACCTCTCTGAAACTTGAACAGATGCATCTATAGACCCTCTACAAGCCGTTAGAATGAAACACTTGTGAGGACCAACCAAAAGGTCCTCACTTGTCAAAAATGTCCTCACTACGTAGGGTATAAAATGTGAGTGGTCGTCACAAGACTAGTCATACAAACGCACACACACACACAGGTACAGAGACGAGGTAGCCATTTTGAAAAGTCTTTGATGGGCTTCCAGGTGGGCCGCCTGTTTGTGAAGGTCCACCAAAGGACATTTTGGTGGATGCTGACACCGATGCGTTGTCTTTCCGTCTATCCGGTGAGCAGTGGAAGGTAAGTAGCTGGCTACCTAGCCAGCTAGCTATTTGCTACCTATTCGCTATCTAAATTGCTAGCTATCTATCTATTAGTAATCTATTAGCTAGCTAACTTTCTATCTATTTGAGTTATTTCGGGTTGTGTGAACGCTGGTGGATGTGGCTGCCGCTGCTCACCTGCAGAAAAACTGATCCTGTGACTGTAAAGTGACCTTGAGAATTTTGAAAGGCGCTTAGAAATGAAATGTATTATTATTACAGTGGTACCTTGGCTTACGAACTTAATTGGTTCCCAGACAGTGTGTAAGGCGAAAAGTGTGTATCCCCAAAAATAATTTCCCATAGGAAACCATTAAAATGAGAATAATCAGTTCCCAGGTCTCCATAAAACATAATTTTTCTACTTTTTAATTTTCTAAGCCCTAAAACTACACAAAATAGACCTTATTTTACGTATGATAAATGTGCTATGGTATTGTAATCAAAGAAATAAACAGTACTATGAAATAATGTTGTTTTATCTACCTTTGTGATGGTCGTTGATGGCTTGATGGAATAGAGTGTCCGCTTTCATCAGCATGAAACACTTGATGAGGAACGTAACCTTCTTCTTTCACCATCTTGAGGAATGATCCCTTGTAGGTGCTTTCTCTGCCATCATTTTACCTTGTTCCTCATCAATTGTGTTTTGGTTAGCTGGGTTGATAGCTTTTTGCATCAACTGTACAGATGGCTTGTGCGGGTTATTTATGGAGCCTGATTGATTGGAATTTTAACCTTGCAGTCTACACTCCGTCTTTGAACTATCAAAGTTGAAACGATTCCAAATGTCACTGTTTTTTTTGTCACTCTGTCTGCCTGTCTCTTTAATGTTTAAACCACCTCCCCTCACTGCTGCGTTCTTGACCAATCACGTGGCTTTAACCGAAGAAAGGGGTCGGGGAATACAGGACAAAAACAAACCGGCTGCCATTTTCTTGTGAGGAGAACGGGCTCATTCCCGAACGACACATTGTGGCAGCTCCGTGTGTATCCCGAAAAATAGTTTGTATGCCAAGGTAACATTTTCATAAATTTACCATTCGTGAACCGAAAAGTTCGTAAGCCAAGGGCTTCGTAAACCGAGGTCTCACTGTCTTATAAAGCATAATAAGCGAGCATTCTTCGCTACGCAACCTCGACTTGGCTTTGTAGGTAAGCTCCGTGTGAAAGTGTGACGAAGGCGATTTAAGAGAGACAGCGGCGCTGTACGCAGGAATTCCCGGAGGATCTGGAGCGGAAGACGTTTTTGCTGGAGTGGCACGTGAGCGGCACCAAAATCCAGAAGCTTCCAGACTACTTGGCGTCCTTCAGCTTGCTTCAAGTTTTGGAGCTAGCCAAGAGCGAACTGGGCCATCTGCCCCCCGATATCGGTGAGGTCCACCTCAACCCGTCTGCACTTGTTCCGTCTCAAACCGACCCCCTTTGCCAGGAAAGCTTGTCCACTTGCGCCACCTTAACGTCAGCTACAACCGCCTTTCAAGTGTTCCCCCCGAGCTAGGCATGTGCCACAACCTGGAACGACTACAAGTGGCCGGAAACCGCCACCTCTCTGAGCTACCTTTCGAGGTCACCAACATCGCCGGTGCTCGTTTGCTAGCATGCGTTGTTGTTTATCATCGATTCGGATTAGCTCGTGTTAGCACGATATCGTTTGTCTCGGTGCCCATTTGCAGCTGAGCTCCTTGAAAGGTTTGACTCACCTGGATATCGCGGAGAACTCCTTTGCATCGATACCCGTGTGCGCTCTCAGGATGAGCGCTCTGCAGCTCCTCGACCTCAGCGATAACCGACTGAGCGACCTGCCGCAGGACATGGACAGGTAGCGAGTGGTGATGGATGGCCTTTCCAGCTCTTTTTCACTTCACTCAAATGAGATGGCTTTTTCTGCTCACTAAATAGAGCTGGCTCTTTTGGCTCACTAAAAAGAACTGGCTCTTTTGGCTCACTAAAACGATCCGGCTCTTTTGGCTCAATAAAACGATCCGGCTCTTTCGGCTCACTATAAAGAGTTGGCTCACTAAACAGGGGTCTTTTGGCTCCCAAATGGCTCCTCAGTATTTTTGATACTTGATTTTTTTTTTAATTTACTACAAAAAAATAATAGAGCCAGTTCGTTCACAAACAACACATCACTAGGTCACTAAGTTAACTAAAAGGAGCCGGCTCTTTCAGTTCACTAAAAAGAGCCTGCACTTTTGGCTGACTAAAAAGAGCCGGCTCTCTAAAATAATAATAATAATACATTTAATTTACAAGCGCCTTTCTGAACACTCAAGGACACTTTACAACAAAGACAACACACAAAACAGTAAAATCATGCATAAAGCAATAAATAATAAAACAGCATAATAAATTAGACCATGTAAGCAAGTTTAAAGAGGTGGGTTTTCAGGTGAGATTTGAAAGTAGGAAGGGAGTCAATGTTGCGGATGTTGGGTGGAAGTGAGTTCCAGAGTTTAGGAGCGGAGCGGCTGAAAGCTCTGCACCCCATCGTTGTGAGACGGGCAGAGGGCGTGTAGAGGTGGAGGGAGGAAGAGGATCTGAGGGTCCGAGTAGGAACGGAGATTTGAATTAGGTCAGACAGATAGGGAGGGGCAAGGTTATGGATGGCTTTAAATGTAAACAGAAGTATCTTGAATTCAATACGGAGTTTAACAGGGAGCCAGTGGAGCTGTTGGAGGACAGGAGTGATGTGGTGAAATGAGGGGGTTTTTGTGATGATCCGGGCTGAGGAATTTTGGACTAGTTGGAGTTTATGGAGACATTTTTGATTGACCCCGAAAAGAAGTGAATTACAATAATCGATACGGGAGGTGACGAGACTGTGGACGAGGATAGCAGTGGTGTGAGGGGTGAGAGAGGGACGGAGACGATTGATATTGCGGAGGTGAAAATATGCAGACCGGGTTATGTTATTTATGTGGGAGTGAAAAGATAGTGTGCTATCAAGGATGACACCCAGGCTCTTAACCTGAAGGGCGGGGGACACGGTAGAATTGTCAATGGTGAGAGAGAAACTGTTTGCTTTGTGAAGGGTGGATTTTGTACCGACAAGGAGAAGTTCAGTTTTTTCGCTGTTTAGTTTGAGAAAGTTATGAGAAAACCAGGATTTGATTTCTGAGAGGCAAAGTGTAAGGGATGCAGGTGGAAGAGAGGCGTCGGGTTTACTGGAGAGGTAGAGCTGGGTGTCATCCGCGAAGCAGTGAAAATGAATTCCAAATTTGCGGAAGATATCACCAAGGGGAAGAAGGTATATAATAAAGAGAAGGGGCCCCAGGACAGAACCTTGGGGCACACCAGAAGACACAGGGGAGGACCGTGAAGTGAATGAGGTAATTTGGATAAACTGTGAGCGGCCAGTGAGGTAGGAGTGAAACCAACTGAGTGGGGTGTGTGTCACGCCTAGAGTGGAGAGTCGGTTGAGCAGGATGGGGTGAGAAATTGTGTCAAAGGCCGCAGATAGATCAAGAAGGATGAGAATAGAGAGGGAGCCGGTATCTGCTGCTATGAGAAGGTCGTTCGTGATTTTTATGAGGGCTGATTCAGTGCTGTGGCGGGGACGGAAACCAGACTGGAATTGTTCGTAGAGGTTATTGTGAGTGAGGTGAGAGTGGAGTTGACAGGCGACGGTTTTTTCGAGAATTTTAGCGATAAATGGAAGATGCGAAATTGGACGTAGGTTATTGAAATCATTGGGATCTGAACCAAGTTTTTTCAGGATTGGTGTTACAGCTGCGGTTTTAAGAGGGACAGGAACAATTCCAGTGGACAGTGAGGAGTGAATAATAGCTGAAATAAAAGGGAGGAGAGCGGGTAGACAAGATTTGATGAGGACAGTAGGGAGGGGGTCAAGTTGACAGGTGGAATTCTTGGACTTGGTGATGAGGTCAGAAAGTAAGGAGGGATGAGGGAGTTCAAAAGACGACAGCAGTTGATAGGGAGTAGGAAGGTTGGGAGAGGGGGGGGATACAGAGGAGCCGAGGTGCTGGTGGATCTTGTTGATCTTTTCAGTGAAAAACAGAAGTAGTGCGTTGCAGGTGTCTGAGGAGTGAAAGTGTGGGGGGAGAGAGATAGGGGGTTGAATGATTTTGTTGTATAGGGAAAACAGAGTCCGTGAATTCCCACTGTTAGCATCAATCAGTCCAGAATAGTATTCCGATTTTGCGCGTGTGATAGAGTCCTTGTAGTGGGTGAGGTGAGCTGTGTACATGTCCTGGTGGGTGGTGAGGCCGGTCTTTCTGTAAAGTCTTTCCAGCTGCCGAGTTTTCGCCTTGGTGGAGCGGAGTTGGGCGGTGAACCAAGGGGCGGATCGAGTGAATTTGACTGACCGGGATTTAACAGGAGCAAGGGTGTTGAGCATGTGTGCAAGGTCCATGTTGTATTGGGAAACAAGTTCATCAGGGGGGGAGTTGTAGTCCGGTTTGAGGTTGGCAGCCATTGCAGTGAGGGTGACAGTGTCAATGTGTTGGATGTTCCGATAAGTGATGATGCGCGGTGGCTTGGGGAGAGAGAGTGTGATGGGAACGTTAAATGAGACGAGGAAATGGTCCGTTACAGGAAGTTCGTTTGCTGTGCAGTTGGCGGGGGTAAAACCACAGCAGCATATTAAGTCCAGGGTATGCCCTTTTATATGCGTGGGGAAATCAGAGAATTGGTGTAAGCCAAAACTCTCCAATGAGGAAATAAAGTCTTTGGTGAGGGGATGGGTGGAATTGTCAATGTGTATGTTGAAGTCCCCAAGGATAATAATATTTGGTGACAGAGTGGAGAGGTGTGTGAGGACGGCTGAGAAGTCTTTTAAAAAGTCACGATGTGGTTTAGGGGGACGATATACAGTGGCTATAACTGTGGGAGATGGACCAGAAATTTGACACGCAAGGCATTCAAATGAGAGAGTTTCCGGGACGGGAACTTGAGTGACTTTCCAGATCTCGCGGTAAAATATCGCGAGACCGCCTCCGCGGCCCGAGAGGCGGGGTTTTGAGAGGTAAACAAACCCAGGTGGCGTCGTGTCGTTCAACTCGGAAAAGTCCCCCGCTGTTTGCCAGGTCTCATTCAAACAGAAGAAGTCCAGCTTACGGTCACTAAGGATGTCTTGGATAAGACAACCCTTACCCGTAAGCGAGCGGATGTTCAGGAGGCCGAAAGTGACGCTGGTGGTGTCATTTTGAGGGGTATTGGCCGACCTAGCCAGGCCGGCCAACACACGGTGTTGCACGGAGCGGCTGTAACCTCTGCGTGGCCGGCGGAAAGATGACCACAGGGAGGTGATATCCTTGGAGTCGTCGAGGTGAAAGTCTCGACGTGATCCGCGGTGGATATACCTCCGGGAAGGGCGGCGAGCGATTTCCGGGAATCGGAAAATCGCCTGTGGCACGCTCGTCCACCGGGAGCGGAGTTCAAGCAGCTCTGACGCCGAATATTGCAGCCGTCCAACGGGTCGTTGGAGGAGCGACATGATAGCACCCAGCAACGTCCAGAGACAGGCAGCGCCCAGGTTAGCCCTCAACAGCGGGTACAGGTGGGTGGAGATCGTCCGTGTTCTCGTTCGCGGTCCGGATAAACGACCGGAATCACGAGACGATCCGACAGCCAAAGCAGATTGGAGTTCGACCATAAGTTCCTCTGGTGACTGTCGAGTATTTCCAGTGGTACAGGAATCGTAAAAAAACAAAAAGAAGCCAAAATGTTTGCGGGCGAACAGCGGCAGCCAAAAGCGCGCCAGCGTACATAAAGAGAGGTCTTTTGGCTCCCAAATGGCTCCTCAGTATTTTTGATGCTTATTTATTATATATATATATATATATATATATATATATATATATATATATATATATATTTTAATTTACAAATAGAGCCGGTTTGTTCACAAACAACAAACAACACATCTCTAGCTCACAAAGTGTGTGTGTGCGTGTGTGTGCATGTGTGTGTGTGTGTGTGTGTGTGTGTGTGTATCCTCCATGCGCGTCAGGCTGACGGAGCTGTCAACGTTGTTCGTGCACAACAACAATCTTTCGTATCTGCCTCACTGCCTGACCAACATCGCCGCGCTGAAACTGATCGTCGTCAGCGGCGAACCGCTCGTTTGCGTACCGACGCGACTCTGCAGCAACCCTGACATCAAGTAAGCGCACACATAAAGTCACTACATATCACTGGCGAATGACGCTAGCTGATGGCTACCTATTCGCTAGCTGATGGCTATCTATTCGCTAGCTAATGGCTTCTATTCGCTGGCTATTGGCTATCTATTTGCTCGCTATTTGCAATCTATTCACTCGCTATTGGCTATCTATTCGCTAGCTATCTATTCGCTAGCCATTAGCTATCTATTCGCTAGCTAATACCTATCTATTCGCTAGCTATTAGCTAGCTAGCTTACTATCTATTTGAGTTACTTCGGGGATGAGTGAACGCTGGCGCGTGTGGCTGCCGCTGCTCACACACAGAAAAAAATATCCTGTGACTGTAAAGTGACCTTGAGTTTTGAAAGGCGCTTAGAAATCAAATGTATTATTATTATAAAAATTCTAAGCCGAATTACACACAGGAAGTGACGTTGTGTGTGTGTGTGTGTGTGTGTTGAGGTTCATACGCCTGCGCGACAGTTCGGCCGGTGGTCAGAAGGAAACGAGGACGGACGTGACGAGAACGCCAAGTCAAGGACGGGACGAAAAAGACGAGACGAGGGACGGCAGGGAGAAAGAATTCATGGACGTTTACGTCAGCACGCTTCAGGACAGAGGTCAGAGGTCACATTTCGCTGCAAAATGTGTGTTTATTTTTTTTCCCCAATGTTATTGATTTTATTTTGAAATGTTACGCAGGTTAACATTTTAAACCGCGACATTTGGAACACTTCAAAATAAGTCAGTTAATAAAAAAACGTTGACTTCATCCTTCAAAATAAAAGTGTGAACATTTCAAATTTAAGTTTAGACTTCATCCTTCAAAATAAAAGCGTGGACATTTCAAATTTAAGTTGAGATGCTGCAAGAACCGGGTCAAGTAAACAAAAATGTATTTTTGAGGTCCACACTAAAATTAAAGTCAAGTTAGCAAAACTTCAAAATAAAACCTGACTGGGTAACGCAACTCAATGACATTTCCTAAGATCACAACTGAAATGCTGCTTTTGTCTCCCCCTCCGCAGCACCAGAGAACATGCCCTTCTCCACCACCAAAGTGACCATTTCCTGTCTGCTGTGACCCCCCCACTGGGAACCACCTGTGCTAATATGCTAATGCTAACCCGGAATCCGATTCATCCATCATCCCGAAGACATCAATGTGGTTTGATCATTTTTATTTTGGGGAGTCAAAATGTCTTCTTTTGTCATTTCGCATCTTTTATTTTGAAAACCAATATATGTTTTTATTTCAGTAACGGGGAAAATTCATTCCCAAATGTGATTTCCAAAGCTTGCTGCCCCCCAAAAAATGTCATTTTTGTAAATTAGAGCTGCTAGTAAAAAAAAAATTAAAAAACATTCAAATATGAGTGATAAAATAACTGTGCTGTTTCTTTCAATTCAAATAATAATAATATATAAAAATCCATTTTATTTCAAAACTCTCAAGGTCACTTGACAGTCACTGGATCAGTTTTTCTGTGGATGAGCAGCGGCAGCCACACGGGCCAGCGTTCACTCAACCCGGAAGTAACTCAAATAGATAGCTAGCTAGCGAATACATAGCTAATAGCTAGTGAATAGATAGCTAATGGCTAGCGAATAGATAGCTAATAGTAAATTAAATCAATGAGGCTTTTCCTTTATCCAATTCAAACAGTGAATTGCTCGAAAGTCAAGATGGACAAACGGACTGGTCGCCCATAAAAGTAGGACTTTTTGAGGTTAATGGCGTCTTTTACGAAAGGTAAAAAAAAATGGTTGATATGATGAGTGAGTGCCATGTGGAAGCTATCTTTTTTTCTTTTCGTCAAAACAAAAACAAAATGGTACCGGAACAGGAAATCGCTCCAGCGGGTTCTTTCAAATTAAAACTCAAGTCACGAGACGTTTCCAAGGAAACAGGAAGTTGCAGTCGCCAATGCTAACGGCGATGCCCGTACCTCTCCAATGTCTTTGAAAAAAAATTGGCACATTGAGCGAAATCCTGACAGATGACGGCCTGTCAATCAATCACATGCTGCTGTCCCGTAAGAGCGGCTCGATGTCCTCCGCGTCGCTCGGGGGCGTGGCCACGGCGCCGGCGTCCCGAACGGGCGCGGCCGCCGCCGCGCCGCCGGGCTTCCTGTCCGAGCACATGTTGATGGCGACGGCGGTCGACGGCGGTCGCTCGTCGATGAAAGCGGCCACGATCAGCGCCAAGACGACGGCGCAGGCGCCAAACAGGAAGGGGGGGCCGGGAACGCTCCATTTCTGCGGGTGCACCGCCAAAATAAATGTTTGTATTTCTTTCTTGAACTGTGCGTGTGTGTGTGTGTGTGTGTGTGTGTGTGTGTGTGTGTGTGTGTGTGTGTGTGTGTGTGTGTGTGTGTGTGTGTGTGTGTGTGTGTGTGTGTACCTTAATGTGTTGCGTGTCTGTTCCTTCTGCAGTTTGGACGTCACTGAGCTCCACGTTGAAGAGGAAGAAGATGAATCCGTACAGGGCCGGGCCCAAACCGTTGCACAGGCCCCGGATGCCCGTGATCATGCCCTGGACCACGCCTGTGGACGCACACACACACACAAACCTCTGCTCAGCCACATGTACAAATACTACAGGCCAGTTATTTTTACTGTCACACACACACAAAAATATCACTTATGCACACACACATTAACAATCTCACACAGGCACACATATATATGCAATCTCACTTGCATACACACACACACACAGTCTCACAAGCACACACACAATCTCATTTGCACGTATACACACAAAACACTCAAAATCTCTCTCTCACACACACACACTCAAAATCTCTCACACACACAAAATCTCACTTATGCACACACACAAACACAGGCACACACATACATGCAATCTCACTTGCATACACACACACAGTCTCACAAGCACACACACAATCTCATTTGCACGTACACACACACACAAAATCTCACTTACACACACACACTTACACACGCACACAAACTCTCACTTATGCACACACACACACAATCTCACTTGCACACACACACAATCTCAATAGCACACACACAATCTCATTTGCACACACACACACACACACACACAAAATCTCACCTATGCACACACGCATACATAATCTCATTTACGCACACACATACAATCTCACTAGCACGCACACACAATCTCATTTGTATGCACACACACACACACAAAATCCCACTTGCACATTGACTGCATATGGTATAAAATCATATAAATCACAAAAATAGCCATGCAATCTCACTTGGACACACACATACACACACACACAATATCTCACATGCGCACACACACACACAGACACACAAAACGAACACCCCCCGCCCCCATCCCACTTCCACAGAGACCTTGTTGATCCGGGGCGGCGCTGTGCGAAACCAAAGCCGAGACGGCCGGGAAGGTGATGGAGGACATGGCGGCGATGGTACCCGCCGCCCACATCATCCTGCGTGGCGGTAAGGGTGAAAAACCGTCATTGTCACACCCCCCCCCCCCCCTCGCCCTTTTTGGTGCGGAACGACCCCCCGACCCCATCGGGGTTACACTCACCAGGGTTCCGAACCAAAAGCGTACCAGGCCAGCTGCAGGAGTTGGAAAGTCAAACCCAGCAGGACCGTCTTCTTGTTCCCCAACGTACGCATCAGAACGCTCAGGAGAAGCGTCTTTAACACACACACACGCGCGCGATAGACGCGGCGTCCAATCACTTAAAGGACAACCGACACCTCCGGACAAGTTGCGTCCATAATTTGTAAAATGACTTCGACTGAGCGCTTTTGACAAAGATTCTAGAGCATAAAGCTATATTTTACCTTTTAAGTTTTGTTTTTGATGATGATGACCATTCCCTAAGTGATGTCACAGAAGGACCGCCCCTAACTGAGAAAGCGACACACAATGCATTTTGGGTACTTTTTTTTCTCGTCTGATGGCGAAATCAGGAGGAAAACTACATCAATGGTGTATCATTGTGTGTCGTACCCAATTGCACGCATAAAGCTAACTAGCTATCTATTTGCTAGCTCTTAGCTATCTAGCTAGCATTGTATTAGTTATTCATTAGCCACCTTGCTAACTTTCTATCTATTTGAGTTATTCCAGGTTGAGTAAACGCATGTGGCTGCCGCTGCTCACCCACAGAAACAAACTGTGACTGTAGTGACCTTGAGAGTTTTGAAAGGCGCTTATAAATTAAATGTATGATGATTATTATTATAAAGAAGGTGTAAATTGACACAAATTCCCAGCGGACAAATCAGCCCATTTCTATTGGAGCTTGGGCGCCATCTGGTGCATTTTCTGGGACGCTACATTGGAGTCCAGACGGCTCAAATTGATCCGGAAGAACTTCTTTAATGGATTGCAAACATGTATGCTTTCCTCTTCAGAACTATTTGAATCCTAATCATAACTGGATGAGTAACAAGAAAACATCTTCACTCCGAATGTGAACTCTTTGAAGCCATTGTTTTGATTCTGGAGCGAGGCAGTGTGTGACCAATAGTGATGTCACGAACAAGGGGGCGGGACCTTCTGAAACCCGGCATCTCCGGGGTCATTTTCAAGTCGTTTTGGGACACTTGAAGTCATTTTTGTTGGTGTTTTGCATTTGACTCAAAATATCAGCCTGCGTGTTTTGGGTATTTTAGATGCTATCAAACGTTTTTCTGATGTCAGTTAAGAAACAAAAAATGGTGTCGGTTGTCCTTTAAAAAAAGAGTCACTTTTACTTTTACACTGCCATTCCCGACAACGGTAAAGCCAGGTACCTGCGCAACGATGGACAGGATGCCCACCATGGCGATGAAGGCGGCGATGGCGGCGGGGGAAAAGTCAATCACCTTGAAAGACGGACAGACTGGGCGTTAGGATGTATTCGGTTTGGATTGGTCGCCTTTTTGATGTTTGTCCTCACCTGTCTGAGGTAGAGGAAGAAGCTGGAGTACTGGCCGGCCTCGGGGAGGTACGACAGGAACACGGTGACGCAGATGAGCATGACGGTGGAGTCTTTGCCCACCCGGCGCAGCGACTGGACAAAACGACAACCATGGCGACCTGTCCAAAAAAAAAAATCCCCGGGATCCCCCCCCTCCCCCGCTCCGAACTCACAGCAAAGGGGTCTGCTTGCTCCCACCCCCAAGTGGTCAAGCGCATCTTATCAGGAAGCGACTCGGGCATGACGAAAAAGACAAAGGCGATGTCGGCCACCGAGATCACCGTGGCGACCAGGACCACCAGGCTGTCGCCGTAGCGCGCCGACAGGTAGGCGCCGATGGCGGGGCTGGTCACCAGGCTGGCGGCGAACGTCGCCGACACCTGAGGAAGTAAAACGCGGGTGAGGGGCCCGACGGCGGCGACCATGGTGGCGGACGCCTTACCAGGCCGTACGCCGTGCTCCTCCGCTGCTCATCCGTGATGTCGGCCACGTAAGCGAAGATGACGGAAAAGGTCACGGCGAAGATTCCCGACACGGCGATCAGGGCGAAGTACCACCTGCGGAAACGTGACGACAACTCACCCATGAGGTACGCCGTGTATGTGCGTTGCGGCGTTTATCTGGGTGTTTTTTTTTTATGATGTCAAAGATGACATTCAGTGCAGCGGCAGCCACACGCGCCAGCGTTCCGGAAGTTAATAGATAGAAAGCTAGCTAGCCAGCTAGTAGATAGCCAACGGATAGCTAGCTAGATAGCCACCTAGATAGCTATATAGCAAATAGCCAGCTAGCTAGTTAGCTAATACACTGAATGTTACTATTAAATACACAGAAAGCTAGCTAGATAGCTAATAGATAGCTAGCCACCTAGATAGCTATATAGCTAATCGCTAGCTAGATAGATAGATAGTTGGCTAATACACTGAATGTCACTATTAAAGACACAGATAGAAAGCTATCTACCCAGCTAGCCAACAGATAGCTAGCCACCTAGATAGCTATATAGCTAATAGCTAGCTAGCTAGTTATTTCGCTAATACACTGAATGTCACTATTATGCTAGTTCTTTCTTTCCTTTCCTCTTCCTTTCATAACTTTGCTGCAGTGTTACTTCCGGGTAGAGTAAACGCTGGCACGAATGGCTGCTACTACTCACCGGCACAAAAAAATCCCGTGACTGTAAAGTGTCCCTTGAGAGTTTTGAAAGGCACTTAGAAATTAAATGGATTATTATTATTATTATTATGTGTATGTATTGCATTGTGCTTATAAATGAAATGTATTATTTTGGACAGCCACCCCCATTTCAAACTCAAATAACTCTAGACTCATCTAACTTAGGAATTAACCAGTTTTTTTTTCTGATGAAAGAAAAGAGCCTAATGTTTCTAACACTACATTGAATGTTTACGTCGTCCTTAAACTCAATATTCTGTGGGTCCTGCAATTTGAGTGAAAATAACCCAAAAAAAACTGGCACTGGAGTGGACACCTATTTGCACATCGTCTGTCAGTCAATGAGTTAACAAAGGTCACATGACACAGACGCACCAAATAATAACACATGAAAGTAGCAAAACCGGTGAAC
Organism: Hippocampus bargibanti; assembly: GCF_051943395.1. NCBI lineage: Eukaryota > Metazoa > Chordata > Actinopteri > Syngnathiformes > Syngnathidae > Hippocampus > Hippocampus bargibanti. The sequence continues at coordinate 1,131,507 of NC_142737.1, forward strand.
ACGTTTCTGTTCCCTTGAGTGCACCCACGGATAAAAATTCCAAGCACTTGTTTCTTTGTCATTTTCCCCGATGCTTTTCCAGGCTCACGTGACGGTCAAGTGATCGTCAGCAGGCTCACTCCGCCGGCGTTCTCACCAGGGGCTGATCCTCATGAAGGGGATGGGCGCGCATGTGAAGAACACCGTCGTCAGGAGGAAAAACTTCCTGCCCCAAATATCCGACAGGGCGCCGATCACGGGAGCCGACAGGAACGACAGAAAACCCTAAAGATACGTCAACAACAACTTTATTCATTTACAAGTAAACAAAGGCACATTTTTGTCCGTTGACCTTTGCCCTCACCTTGACGCCTTGTATGAGTCCGTTGATGAGGAACGTGTGCTGGGGGAAGGTTTCGTGAAGAACCTGAAAACACGCCGAGAATGTATCGTTAGCATTGTAGCCTAGCCGAGCTAACATTGCCGCAAGTGGGCGTGTCTCTTACAGTCAGCATGGGCGTGGTCAGAAGGCCCCAGGCGAAGAACTCCAAGAAGATGACGATGACGGCGTGCGTTACCCTTGCTCGGCCACGCGTGTGCTGCCGCCGAGTCAAAACAAAGAAACATTCTGGCTTCCTGTTCCATTGTAAACTACTTCCTGTTTGTGTCCCTCATCTTTCCCCTTTTACATTTGATGACAGTCATGCCTTTTGATACCTGCGATACATTTTTAGCACGTTTGGATGACTATTTTTTTGTTGTCTTTTTAGGCTTTATGAACAAGGAAAATGACACGTTATGTCCAAAACAAGCGGAGAACTTGACCTTCTGAGAGCTTCATGTCAACGCACAGGCTAGTGAAAAGTTTCTACTTTTTTTTTAAACACAAATGGTGCGGCAACACATATACAGCGGACATGATCTGAACATAAATAGGAACAAACTATACAAATTGAAGCTATATGTTGGCTATATATTAGCCATCTACTAGCTCTCTATCTGTGTATTTTAGTGGCATTCAGTGTATTAGCTAACTAACCATATAGCTAGATAGCTAGTGAGCTATCTGTTGGCTATCTATTAGCTATTTACTAGCTGGCTAGTTAGCTTTCTATTTACAGTAAAGTCTCGTTATATTGATATCGGATATATCGATAGTCCCGGTTATATCGATATTTTTTCGGACTCCCTTGAATATCGATATAACGAGACTTTACTGTACTTCCAGGTTGAGTTAACGCTGGCGCGTGTGGCTGCCGCTGCTCGCCCACAGATAAACTGATCATGTGACTGTAAAGTGACCTTCAGAGTTTTGAAAGGCGCTTATGAATGAAATGTATTATTATTATTAGTAGTAGTAGTATCGTTTACCGCCACACCCCACCTACCTACCTAAAAATGCGAATATACACTGTATTGTTGTTGTTTTTAAGTCAATGTAGGGGAGTGGGTAATAGGCTCCCCCAAATAATCCATAAATATGTGATTCCTCAAACGATGAACCGCTTCATGGCGACATTTACATTTTTCGCAACTTAGTAGTGACGTCAGCGACGATCGATAAGGCCGGAAGTGATTTGTGCAGCTAGTTTGTTTACATTATTGGCATCCCAAATGTGTCATAGATGCTTTCCGTCCGTCGTGTGGCACAAAGTTAGCACAAATGTGGACGGATAATCTTCAAAGGACGACTGCGTTGTCTTTTTAAGTAATCTGATTGATTAGCCCCCGTGGTTGTCGGCCCCACCGGCGATGCTAGCGTTAGCTGTTAGCCGTCGACGCTGAGCTAAATGGCTTACCGAGCTCCGGACCAGCATGATGTCGATGTTGATGTGGTCAGGCTCGTCGGCGGCGGCCATGCCGGCGATCATCTCACATGTTGGAGCATCACTGTCTCGGGGTGTCCGCCTTTCTTCCAGCGTGTCAGCTCGTCCCAAGTTTGGTGTACCCGGACTGAGGGAATAGAACGTTTACTTTTGGTCACTTGGGCGTCTCGGAAGTGCGGCGCCAGTTGCCCCCCGCGAAACTCAGCTCGAGCTAATCACGGGTTGAGGCTTAGTGTCGGCCACCACAGGAAGAGTCACGACAAACTTTCCTTGTCTGAATAATTAATTCAAGATGACTGTTGAGTTATCTCCTACGCCACCCGGCCAGATGTTAACCGTCGTGTCATCACGGGCAACAAAACAAACGCACATTTCAAAAACGACGAGTTGTACTCCACCTTTTTTTCAAACATTTTCAATATGAAATCTGATCTGGGAACAGTTTGCATTCTGACGCGGGGTTACATATCACCCGAACGACGCCAATACATTGTGACGCCCTAAAACCCACCCAGGTTCGTAAACCCACGTTATGAAAGGCCACAAGCACGCCTGCGAGCCCCAATGTGGGAAAGAAGATCCAATAGTGGATGCACGTATAATAATATGCTACATTTTTAGAGTTTATCGCAAAGGAAGACAATGAGACTAACCAGTGTAGAAACAAAAAAAAATCGTGCTTGATAACTGGTAATGCTGGCGTTCATGAAAATGCCAGAAAATAGCGTAACTATTCAAGTAACCATAGCAACGAAGGAGAAGTGGCTTGATCCAGCACGATGACCATCGTCGTCAACCTGTTCACAAGCGAGGCAAATAAAACGTGGAATGAAGTTACAGTCATCATTTACAATCTTTCCATCTCTATTTAATTACAATTTTGTAATGAAGAGCATTTCGAGTAACGCGAGGTAAAAAAAAAATCATGTTTTGGGAATATCTAAACGTATGCCTGTTTAAATATTGACTGCGAACGTTAAATGTGTTGCATTTTAAATACGATTTTATAAACAGATTATTACTTCAAATAAAATATCAATTTATCGCCGATAATAATATCACATTTTCTCAAATTTATCACAAAACTGTCCCAATTTCAAAAAGGCGTGTTAGTAAGTAGCCCGTCGCTTTGGGGTCCTGTCTGTTTTGTAGGCGCTTGAACGGAGCCTGACACAAAACAACAACAATAACTAAAAAGCGATACTTAATTTTTTTACGGTGTTCTTTTTGTTTACATTCAATCACACGAGTGGTCAAAGTAGCAATTGTTCCATGGCTTCTACCGCCGCATTGCTTTCGACCGCGGTGGATTACTACAACGACGAAGAGGAGCTCGACAGCGTGGAAGACGACGACGAGCGCAGTTTTCGAGGGAGAGACTCGGAAGAAGGTAAGAAAGAAAACGGACTGAAATACACGAAGGAAATCAAAGAATAAGTTGGCGTTTGTTTTGTTTGCAAGAGTGATATTTTTTTTATTTCGATTACTGGTCTCGTCGTGCGTCTCATGAACATTTGTTTCGGTAATGACGATGATGTGTCTGAAAATGCAAACTACGTGGGGGTGATGTATCCCGATTGGCTGCTTCGTGGTAACAATCGAGTTTAATTTAATTTGGAGGCGTACTAATTCTGGCGATAAGCTTCGAACTCATTTCAACATACTGCTCCGAGTCCACCTCGGCTAAGCTAAAATGGCTAATAACGCTACCTAACGTCACGCCCACTTGTCTTATTTTAAATCTTTTTTTTTTTAAATAACACGATTTTTTTAAACAATGACGCAGTTGGACGATTGCGGTTTATAGTACGCCAAAATAAAGTAGACGTTAGCGGTTAGCATTAACTGGACCAGCTAGTAGCGAAGCCCCCCACCCCCACCCGCCGCCACCTTATAGCACTCATTCATTCCAAAGAGACGCGACGACATTACGGCGAATGGCGAATAAAACAGCCGGGTCGACGACGACGATGACCGCCAACCCAGGTTCGCTGTTAAAACTTCACTTTAGTTTGGATGTTGTGTCTCTTCCCGAACCTCTTTCGTTGTTGAAATTATGCCCCTCGCCCCCCTCGTCCTTAAAACAGCTGACCGAGCTAACTTGTGCTAGCACGCGCATCGTGCTACGCTCTTGTAAATATCCAAATGTCACCAAAAGATAAAACTGTTGACACCGGTATCGATTCACTGAATTAAATTTGATCCGGGCTAGGTACTTTGAACCGACGAAAAAGAAAAAAAAAGACGTGGCAGTTACCAAGTTAGTTAGCCAGTCGACCGGCCTCTTCATGCGGCAATAAATAAATAAATATTCGCCTCCTTGTCACTTGTTCTTTGAAATGACAGTCGAACTTTTTGGATTTTTACGCCTACTGTACCTCGCACAAACCTTCGTGTAAGCAATAATAACACGACAAAAATGATGCACGAAAGTTGACACAGTTATGCAAGATATTTTTGATTGATATCGAACCTTCCCAACATTTGCATCTGTAAAAAACCCTTATTCACAGTCTCAGTCACCTCCCGTATCGATTCTTGTAACTTCTTTTTGGTGTCAATCAAAAAAATTCTCTATAACCTCCCATCTAGTCCAAAATTCCTCAGCCCGGATCATCACTAAAACCTCCTCCATTTACCGCATCACTCCCGTCCTCCAGCAGCTCCACTGGCTCCCTGTTAAACTTTGTATTCAATTCAAGATACTTCTTTGTACATTTAAAGGACAACCGACGTCTCCGGACAAGTTGTGTCCATAATTTGTAAAATGGCTTCAAATGACTTCTACTGAGCGTATTTGACAAAGATTCCAGCGCATATAGCTATATTTTACCTTTTAAGACTCGCGCTGAATATTCCGGAAGTCTTGTTTTTGATTTGGTGACGAGTCATCACCCTACGTCACTGAAGGAACGCCCCTGACCGAAAAAAGGACACATTGTAGCAGCCCTTCCATCACGTCAATGCATTTTGCTGTACTTTGGTCTGAAAACGTCATGAGGGACCAAAAAGAGGCAGAAGAGGGCGACAAAGTTCCATCTAAGGAATTAATCACCCTGTGGAAACGGGCTGATTAATTCCTTACATGTCTTTGTCGCCATTTTCTGCCTTTTTTGGGTGCGACATTTCCCACCCCTGATGCCTCAAAATGACACAGAATAAATTCTTTAATCGATTACAAACATGTATGCTTTCTTCTTCAGAACTATTTGAATCATATTCATAACTGGATGAGTAACAAGAAAGCATATTCTCTGAATCTGAAGCCATTGTTTTGATTCTCGAGCAAGGCAAGACGTCTTGCCGTGACACCACAAACATGGGGGCGGGACCTTCTGAAACTGGCCACTTCCGGTTTCAAATTAAAGTACTTTTTAGACACTTTGTCATTTTTATTGGTGTTTTGCATTTGACTAAAAATATACTGCGTGTTTTGGGTATTTTAGATGCTATAAAACATTTTTCTGATGTCAGTTAGGAAACAAAAAAGTGACGTCGGTTGTCCTTTAAAGCCATCCATCACCTTGCCCCCCGCCCTATCTGTCTGACCTACTACTACGCTGGCCAGAGGTCTGGCCAGCGCTTAATCAGCACCCAAACAAGGGGGAAAAAAACGAACAAATTCGGGAATGGCACTGTACGTCATATTTTCAATTAATTAAAAATCATATTTTCAATTAATCATATTTTTAATTAATTCTGATTTTATGTTTTGACTGCAGTACAACATTTCTGCCAATAGAGGGCGCTAGGTAACTGGAACGGTTGTAAGGATGGATATAATAATAATAATAATGGTGATGATAATAATAACGGTGATAATAATGATAATAATAATAATAATACATTTCATTTATCAGTGCCTTTCAAAACTCTCAAGGTCACTTTCCAGTCACAGGATCAGTTTTTCTGCGGGTGAGCAGCGGCAGCCACATGCGCCAGAATTCACTCAACCCGGAAGTAATTCAAATAGATAGAAAGCTAGCTAGCTTAGAGATAGCTAATACATAGCCAGCTAGACAGTTAGCTAATGATCTAGATAGCGATATAGCTAATAAATAGCCAGCAACATAGCTAGCTAGGTAGCCAGATAGCAAATGGATAGCAAATAGATGTTGACTTCATTGGAAGCATGGACCATCCTCCTCTTTGGATGCCGAGACATGACGTCCCTGCGAATCTTCGGGACAAAAATCAAATGTAAACCAAATGAATGTAATCATTCCGGCAAGCTGCGTTTAATCAATACTTCCTCTTCTCTTCTTGTCGATGTCCTTCGCAGATACGGAGGACGCCAGCGAAACAGACCTCGCCAAGCACGACGAAGACGACTATGTGGAAATCAAAGAGCAGTACGTCGTCAGCTAACGCTGCTAATATTGGACACGCTAGCGTCATATGCTCTGTGTGTGTGTTTGTATGACTAGTCTTCTGAGGACCAATAACATTTTATCCCATGCGTAGTGATGTCATTTTTGACAAGTGAGGAGGTCCTCACAAGTTTTTCCTTCTAAAAATCTGCATCTGTTAAAGTTTCAGAAAGGTCCTCACAAATTCACCCCAAATGATTTTTTGGTGTGTATTTTCATTTCACTTGGATACACACTCTTTTTACCCACTGTGTGTGTTTATAATTGTGTGTGTGTGAGGTTCATTTAAGGTTCATTGCACAAAAAGGAAAACGATATTTTCACCAAATTCACTACAGGGGTGAGGACTTTGAATGTACCAATTCAGAAACCTCACTCCTGCTGTTATTTCAGTTTCAAGTCCACTTTTTATTTCTTTGTTTTTAAAGAAGTTGAAGTGGGAAATGGGCTGACATTTAGTGTTCAAATGGAACACTAGTTCTAAACTTATCAGCAACGGTGGTCCTCACTCCTTATCTGGAGTTATCCGGACCTCACAAAACCATTGAAACAGGAATGTGTGTGTGTGTGTGTGTGTGTGTGTGTGTGTGTGTGTGTGTGTGTGTGTGTGTGTGTGTGTGTGTGTGTGTGTGTGTGTGTGTGTGTGTGTGTGTGTGTTATTCACAGAATGTACCAGGACAAGCTGGCCTCTCTGAAAAGACAACTACAGCAGTTACAAGAAGGTACCGCTATGCTAAGTTTATCCGTGATCAATGCGGACGGACTGTGAACCAAAATCGCCAAAACGACTGCTTTTTTTCTTCTTTCCAGGGACGCTTCAGGAGTATCAGAAGAGAATGAAGAAGTTAGATCAGCAATACAAAGAGCGGCTACGCAATGCGGGTGAGTGACGTGACGGGGAAGGCCCGCTTATCAATTTATGGATTGGATTGGATGTACAGTGATACCTCGGCTTACGAACGCTTTAGCTAACGAACCTTTCGCCTTACGAACATTAGAATATAATTTTGGCATACAAACTATTTTTGGGGAAACACGGAGCGCCACAATGAGAAAAAAACAAAAGTGAAATGGTGAGAAAGTGGATAGAAAACCCTGTGTAATTTGGACTTGTTTCAACTTTATTGATATCTAATTTAAAACAGATTATTTTCTTACAGACAGTGTATTACTTGTTTCTTTTTTTTCTCCTGAAAAGTACCTAGCTTGATTCTTCAAAGCTTATGACAGATGTGCACACAAAACAACAATAATAATAATAATAATGTAAAAAAATACATCTACTTAAAGCAAAATAACTTCAGGCGTCACTGTGTAACGTCACTGAAGGAACGCCCCTGACCGAAAAAAGGACGCATTGTAGCAGTCCTTCCATCACGTCAATGCATTTTGTGTCGTTTTCCAGATCTCTTTCTCCAGCTCGAGGTGAGTAAGCCCGCGAACAGTCAAACGACCTTTGACCTTGACACCCGGTCATGACTCGGATGGTGCGCGCACCCCCCGCCCCAGACGGAACAGGTGGAGAGGAATTACATCAAAGAAAAGAAGGCGGCGGTGAAGGAGTTTGACGATAAGAAGGTGGAACTGAAAGAGAACCTCATCGCCGAGCTGGAGGAGAAGAAGAAGATGATCGAGAATGAGAAGTTAACCATGGAGCTCACGGGAGGTAATAAAAATAATAACACGTTTAATTTCTAAGCGCCTTTCAAAACTCTCAAGGTCACTTTACAGTCACGGGATACGTTTCTCTGTGGGTGAGCAGCGGCAGCCGCACGCGCCAGCGTTCACTCAACACGGAAGTTAATAGATAGGAAGCTAGCTAACCAGCTAGTAGATAGCTAATAGATAGCCAACAGATAGTTAGCTAGATAGCTAGCCACCTAGATAGCTATATAGCTAATCGCTAGCTAGCTAGATAGTTAGTTAGCTAATACACTGAATTTCACTGTTAACTGCACAGAAAGCTTGCTCACCAGCTAGTAGATAGCTAATAGATAGCCAACAGATAGTTAGCTAGATAGGTAGCCACCTAGATAGCTGTATAGCTAATCGCTAGCTAGCTAGATAGTTAGTTAGCTCATACACTGAATGTCACTATTAAATGCACAGATAGAAAGCCAGCTAGTAGAGAGCTAATAATAGATAGCCAACAGATAGCTGGGTAGATAGCTAGCCAGCTAGATCGCTATATAACTAATAGCTAGCTAGTTAGATAGTTAGTTAGCTAATACACTGAATGTCACTATTAAATACACAGATAGAAAGCTAGCTAGCCAGCTAGTCGATAGCGAATAGATAGCCAACAGATAGCTAGCTAGAGAGCCATCCACTTAGATAACTACATAACTAAAAGATAGCTAGCTTGATAGCTAATTAGCTAACACACTGAATGTCACTAATTAAATTAATAATAATACATTTGATTTATAAACAACTTTCAAAACTCTCATGGACATTTTTGGTTGTTTGAACTGGTTATTTAATTTATCAATTGAATTTCCTTCAATCTAACTCAAAATGTGCCACTAGGTGGCACTAAAATTCTTCACACGTACCCTGAAGCAGATTGTTCAAGGTAAAACCAATGTAATAATAACTATAATAATTATATTCATTTCTAAGCGCCTTTCAAAACTCTCAAGGTAGCTTGACAGTCACAGGATAAGTTTTTCTGTGGTATGTACTGCATTTTATTTGTTTTTTTAATTCATGACATAAAATGTCCAGACTTTAGCTAGCGATGCTTGACGCCAAGATATTTGCTGTCTCTCTGTGTGAGATTTCATCTTCTCTTTATTATTATTATTATTATTTTTGGAAGATTCCATGGAGGTCAAACCCATAATGACCCGCAAGCTGAGGAGAAGACCCAACGACCCCGTCCCTGTTCCGGACAAGAGACGAAAGCCAGCGCCTGATATCCTTTTTTTTTTTTGTAATTAAAACATGGCCGCTGTCGTCGGGTAACGTTCATAATCATAATAATCATACATTTCATTTCTAAGCGCTTTTCAAAACTCTCAAGGTCACTTTTCAATCACAGGAGACGTTTTTCTGTGGGTGAGCAGCGGCAGCCACACGCGCCAGCGTTCACTCAACCTGGAAGTAACTGAAATAGAAAGCTAGCTAGCTAATAAATAGCCAATAGATAGCTTATAGATAGACAGCTAGCTAGTTAGCCGCACAACGAATAGACAGCCAGCTAGATCGCTAGCGAGGCAGCCAGATAGCTAATACATAGCAAATAAATAGCCAGCTCGGTAGCTAGCTAGATAGCCAGTAGGTAGCTAATAGATAGACAGCTAGCTAGGTAGCCATATAACAAATAGGTAGACAGCCAGCTATATAGCCAGCCATATAGTAATCATAATAATCCTCATAATAACCATAATAATAATAATATAAAAATAATATCAATAATAATAATAATAATAATAATAATAATAATAATAATAATAATAATAATGATAATTCATTTCTTCATCTTGACCTTAACTCTTCGCACCGCAGCTCAATTACTTGCTAACAGACGACCAGATCATGGAAGACCTCCGAACGCTAAATAAGGTAATCGTCTGAACATAACAAAAACATACCAAACCCATGTCAGCCATTTTGTGTTCCCTAAACGCCTCGCCTTTATTTTGTCTCCTTCCAGCTCAAGTCGCCGAAACGCGCAGGTACGACCCGACTCGACTCTCGCAAACGTCCACTTTTCGTTCTTCAACCATCTTTTATTTAAAAAAAAAAAACATTTGAACTCATTCACTGCCAGACCATGTGCCAAATTATGTCCACTCCAGTGCCAGGGTTTTTGTCATTTTCACTCGAATTTCAGGACCCACAGAGTATTGACTTTTATAATAATAATCATACATTTCATTTATAAGCGCCTTTCAAAACTCTAAAGGTCACTTTACAGTCAAGTTTTTCTGTGGGTGAGCAGCGGCAGCCACATGCGCCAGCGTTCACTCAACCTGGAAGTAACACAAATACATAGAAAGCTAGCTAGCTAATAGAAGATAGCTAATAATAATTATACATTGTATTTATAAGCGCCTTTCAAAACTCTCGAGGACATAGCTAATAACTAGCTAGCTATACATCTAATAGAGAACTAGCTACATAGCTAACAAGCTATCTATTAGATATATAGCTAATAGATAGCTAGCTAGATAGCTAACTAGCTAATAAACAGCAAATAGATAGCTAACTAGCTAATAGACAGAAAATAGATAGCTACCTAGGTAGCTAGCGAGATTTTAGGGCTACATCAACATTCAAAAAAAAGAGTAGGGCCTAGACTCTTTTTTTTTTCCATCAGAAAAAAAATCATTAATTGCTAAATGATTTGGGTCTGGAGTTGTGTGTTATCTCACCTATGTGAAGCTCTTCCCCCTCATGCCAACATAGTTCTTGCATTGCTCTGATGCGTCTTGAACGCAGCCAAGTGCTGGGGGTTGGGGTGTTTCGATGTTACTGATGCGTTTTTGCATATTAAAAATGTCTCTGTAAATGTCCTGTCCCGGCCGGCCCCCTGCAGTGTCGCCGTCGACTCCGGAGCACGTGCCGTCGGCGCCCATGGAGTACCCGCTGCAGCGTTTCGAGGCCCGCATCGAGGACGGCAAGCTGTACTATGACAAAAGATGGTGAGTCTGCCACTTCGGTTATGACGTTTCCGCGGAGGCTCTTATGATCATCCATAAAAATAATAATCATGATAAATCAATAAATTAATTAACACATTAACTCATTCACTGCCATTCACAAATGTATTCGGGAATCGAAAATATGACACAGAGTGCCATTTTTTTTTTATGCTTGGGTGCCGATAAAGCGCTGGCCATGGCCTCTGGCAATGTTGTTTTCTTTTCCACAAGGGGGCAGCATTTCGCTTCTTTCCATGTTAGCGCTTTGTTCCAGCTTCAGATGTTGTTAAAGCGCTATATAAATCAACATGTATGTATTGTATTGTATTGTATTGTATTTTGGAGAGCTGCCCCTATTTCAAGGTCATATAACTCCAGACCCATATCATTTAGGAATTAACTTTTTTTCCTGATCAATAATGATAATAATAATAATACATTTCATTTCTAAGCGCCTTTCAAAACTATCAAGCTCACTTTACAGTCACAGGATAACATTTTCTGCGGGTGAGCAGCGGCAGCCACACGCGCCAGCATTCACTCAACCCAAAAGTAACTCAAATAGATAGCACATTAACTAGCGAATAGATAGCTAAGAGCTAGCGAGTAGATAGCCAATAGCTAGCGAATATTATATTATATTATATTATATTATTCTGTGGGTCCTGGAATTCAAGTGACAATGACAAAAACCCTGGCACTGGAGTGGACACCTTTTTGCACATTGTCTAGCAGTGAATGAGTTAATAAATAACCCCCCTAAAAACACTAATAAATCAAAAAATAAACAAATAAATAAATAGGTAAATTGAGTTCAAATGGGTGATAAAATAAATTAAATTAAAATAAAAAACGGACAGTTTATGTATTCTTTGCTCTTTTCTTCCTGCTGTGGATTTTTTTTTTTAAATGTTCATTTTTCAAAATAAAAGTTTTAAGATAACGCTACTCTTGCAACCTTAAAATCAACCCGAGTACACTTCACCCGGCACGGACGGAACGGGCTTCTTGCCAACGATGCAAAAGCACCAGACCTTCAAAAATCAAAGCAGGCGCTCGAACGACGCCGCCCGCCCACTTTCTGGTACGCAATTTTGTCCGCGTCTCGACGCAAACCGCCCAAAAGTTCCATGTGGCGGCCATCTTGATAACGTTGAAGAACTTGGCCCCCAAAATGGCCCCCAAACCTCTCCGCCTTCCCCGACTCGCTCATCTGCGGCAACGACGTCCTCGCCACTTTTGCCATTTGGACGATCTTCACCAAAAGGTAAAAAGTCAGTCGAAAGTTTCACGTTAGCATTTCATTCGCAGATGATGTCATTTGCTCTGTTTTGCTATATCATGCTAACGCTATTCCTGTTTGGATTGTCGTTGCTATCACGTGATTTTTATGTTGTTGTTTTTTTTGTGGGCGCTGTTGCTTTGGTGTTTTTAGTCATGTATAACTCGCGATCGGACATTTTCCTAAAAAAAATCATGCTGAAAAAGACGCTTTGATCCTCTAATCTGTCATGTCACATAAAAGGGTACAGCAAGTGCTGAAGAATGAATAATAATAATACATTTGATTTATAAGCGCCTTTCAAAACTTTCAAGGTCACAGGATAAGTTTCTGTGGGTGAGAAGCGGCAGCCATACGCGCCAGCGTTCACTCAACCCGGAAGTAACTCAAATAGATAGAACGCTAGCTAGCTAATAGATAGATAATAATAATAATGATAGTAATAAAAATAATACTTTGTATTTTTAAGCGCCTTTCAAAACACTCAAGAACATAGCTAATAGATAGCTAACTAGCCAGTTAGATAGCTATATTGCTAATAGATAGCTAATAAATGACTGTCTTTGTGTTGTCATGTTATTTTAGTTTTTTTTTTTTTACTTCAAGATGGCGCCGCGAGAGTGGCTGCCTTTCCAGCAGCTCCTGTATTTTGTTTTTCTACTTCTTTCTTTCCTCTCCTCTTCCTTTCATTACTTTGCTGCTGTGAAATGTAAATTTCTCCCGCGCGAGACTAATAAAGGTACATCTAATCCAAAAACAGGAACGCTGATTTTGCCCACCACAATATCCGTCCGTCTTTTAGTTTTAGGTTCATCCAGAAATTATGATGATAATTACGGATCATATTTAATAATAATTTAATTCAATCGCCAACTACAGTAAAGTCTCGTTATATCGATATTCAAGGGAGTCCGAAAAAATATCGATATAACCGGGACTATTGATATATCCGACCCTGTTTGCATGTAATTTTCTCCGTGCGTGCATAGAAATAGTATCGATATAACCGGGTCTATCGAGATATCCGATATCGATATAACGAGACTTTACTGTATTTGCGTAAAACAACGTTATTCATTTTTTATTTTGTGAGTTTTGCCAATTTACACATCTACACGGCGCTTCTCGTGCTGACCGCTAGATGGCAGCATTGCGTCGTCTACAAGAGCCACTAATGGCTTCCAAAATGTGAGCCATTTTAACTCCTTCAGACGTACATTTGACAACTTATACCGTTATCATCTTATTCTTGGTGTGTGAAAGGGTTACAAAAACCGAAATTTATCGATCATGTAGATGTCTATTTATAACTTATTTTTTTCTTGTATTCTATTTGTGATTGTATTTTATTTCTGATAGAATTATAGTACCTGTGCTTGTCTGTGACTAAAGTGTCCTTGCGAGCTTTGAAAGGCGCTTAAATGAAATCTATTATTATCATTATTATTATTATGTGTAACTTGAAAGCCTTTGCGTGTGTTGACACGATTGTGCCAAGAATGCTCTTCGGAGACAAGGTTTCCCGCACGTGTTGTTTTGTTTTTGTGGGTACGATGAAATGTTTTGCTTGCCTGTGACACTTTGAGGTTAGACATGAAGAAAGAGATCAATAACAGTTTGCTTTCAATTCATCGTGCGTGCGAGAGGGATTGACAATTATCTTCCAAGTCTTTTTGTTCAATGGAGCGGCGCTACAATTTGGTTTTTTTCTCTTCAATTTTAGAGTCTCTTGGTGTTTTTAATTTGAACAGACAAGAACGATATGCTTTATTCCACTGTTCAACCTCTTCCACAAAAAAAAAAAAAATATGTGTCCTGATTTTGATTGACGGATTTCAACTTTCAATGCCACCGAATGAGTTGAAAGCATTGATGTACTTGTGTGTTTTGTTTTGTTTTGTTGTGTTTTGTTTTTCCTTTCAGGTACCACAAGAGCCAAGCCATCTATCTGGAATCCAAAGACAACACCAAAATCAGCTGTGTCATCAGCTCGGTGGCCACCAACGAGGTGGGCGGGCGCTCTTTCCCAACACACAAACATACAGTTGGCTAATAATAAATGTTGGCTAATAATAAATGAATATTTATATATTCATTTATTATGTATTTTTTCATGTATTTATTCATTTAGTTTTTATGTATTTTTTCATTTCTTTGTTTTTTTCATGTATTCATTTATTTTTTCATTTATTTAGTTATATATTTTCCATGTATTAATGTATTTTGTCATTTATTTTTTGTTTATTTAGTTATCATATTTTTTATTCATTTATTTATATATTCATTTATTCATTATTTATTTTTCATGTATTTATTCATTTAGTGTTTATGTATTTTTTTCATTTATTCGTTTTCATGTATTCATTTATTTTTTCATTTATTTAGTTATATTTGTTTCCACGTAATAATTTATTTTGTCATTTATTTATTTTTATTCATTTAGTTATCATATTTTTTATTCATTTATTTATTATGTATGTTATCATGTTTTTATGTATTTTTTCATTTCTTCGTTTTTTTCATGTATTATTGTTTTCCTTTTATTTATTTTTTCATGTATTTATTTTGTCATATTCATTTATTTATTTAGTTATCATATTTTTTATTCATTCATATATGTATTCATTTATATATATAAATATATACATAAATATATACTTATACATTATTTTCTTAATTATTGTGCTTTTATTATTTTTTTTGTATCAATTTTTCTGCTTTTATTTATATATTTCTATTTCTTTTTTTAAATTAATTTCTATTTTTATATTTATTTATTTATAAATCTATTCATGAATGTATTTTTATTATATTTATTATTGTTCTTTTTATTTTGTCTAACACCCCCCCCCCCCCTTTTTTTTTTTTTTTTTGCGGGTGTCTAGATTTGGGTGAGGAAGACCAGCGACAGCACAAAAATGAGGATCTACCTGGGCCAGCTACAGAGGGGCGCCTTCGTCATCCGGCGACGGTCGGCAGCGTGAAACCGTTCGGTCACCCCCCCCCCCCCCTCTTTTTGCCTGACCAAATGTGTAAATTGTAAATTCGTCCAAACGTTCATTATGGGTTTTTTTTTCCGGCAATTTTGTCATATTTGATTCCTTTTCACAAATAAATCCGATCGAGTCAATTGTTTTTTATACTCAAACAATCTGTGGTCATAGTTTTTTTTTGATAGTTTCAATGGATTCATTGACTAGTTTTGTAGCCCCCCCCCCAAAAAAAAACCCCAATTAGATCCCGGTATTGTTTTCAATGTGCAATTCACATCTTTGAAAGCGCCTTTTTTGCCACTTGTCAGTCGACGGCAATTGGCAAAATGGCATTTTGAAGATTTGAAATGTACAGTGATACCTCAGATTACGAACGCTTTAGCTAACGGACTTTTAAATTCACGAGAATATAAACTTGGCATACGAACTACTTTTCGGGACACACACACGGAGCGCCACAATGGCTGGCAGACTAGTTTTCGGCGGAAGAACACCAAACCGCACGGTCAAACAGCGCCACTGTGGCTGCCGGACTATCTTTCCTCACCCAGTTTCTTTCAGTGCAGATGCGGTTTGTTATCGAGTGGATACTATTATGGGACCGAAAAAGACCCCACCACAGGCTAGTGTTAAGCCGAAGAGGATACAAACGAAAATGACGGTCGAGCAGAAGAAGGAGATCATCAAAAAACACCAACAAGGTGTGTGTTTGTGTGACTTAGCGTCCCAGTACCAGTATGCTAAGTCCACCATTGCTACGTGTGGCTAAGGGTGTTTCTGTGTTGTCTAAGCAACGCTCTCAGGCAATAGAAGAGGTTGAAAAACTTCTGTTGATTTGGATTAACAAAAGTGAAATGGTGAGAAAATGGATAGAAAACAGTGAAATTTGGACTCGTTTCAACTTTATTGATAGTGTAGACTGCAAGGTTAAAATATCCCATCAATCAAGCTCCACAAACAACCCGCACAAAACAATTCATGCTTAGGGTTTCTGTTACATCATAAATTATGACAGTCGAGCTAGCTATCAAGCTACCTGTTAGCTAGCTATTAGCTGGCTATTAACGGTCTAGCTGGCTGACTAGCTATCTAGCTTGCCAGCTGTTAGCAGACCTGCTGGATGGCTAGCTATATAGCTAGCTATCTACTGTGTTAGCTATCTTTTGGCTAGCTAGCTTTCTATCTATTTGAGTTACTTCCGCGTTGGCGCGTGTGGCTGCCTCTGCTCAACCGCAGAAAAACTTAAACTATGACTGTAAAGTGACATTGAGAGTTTTGAAAGGCACTTCTAAAACAAATGTATTATTATTATTGAGTACGGTTTTGTGTGTGTGCAGGAAGCGCCTCCATTTTGTCCAGGTTGCCTTTTTTAGCGCCGCAAGCCGTCGCCGCTTCTCATTTCACTCTCTCCCGCGTCATTCATGGAGCGCTCATTCCTTCCTTGTGTGCATAAAACCTCACCCGGGGCGTCAATAAAAAAAAAAGAACATTGGGGGGAAAAAAAACTCTCAAAAGCGGCTTTCAGTCTGAGCGCCCGATTTCATATTTCCTTTTTTCATCTGCCCGACATTCCAAATTGAGTATGGACCTCAAAGTGTTTTTGTTTCGGTGGGAGAAGCGCGTAAAAGGTAGTAAGAGGTGAAAAAGGATGAAAAGGGGCTTCACAGGGTGGGTGGGGGTGAAGATGAGTAGAATGAGGTCAGGGTGGGCGTGCTCAGCGGGTGTTCAAGATATGGCCTGCGGGTCATTTTTCACCTCGAAAAAAATACCGTCTTCATATCTGCTGTGCGAGAAATCCGTTTTCAGCCAAATAAATTAAGCTAAATAAATGGATTTAATTAATTAAATAAAATTATGTCATTAATAATAATAATAATTATTATTATTAGCTAGCTAGCTAACTTTCTGTCTTTTTTGAGTTACTCCTGGGTTTAGTGAACGATGCTGCGTGTGGCTGCCGCTGCTTACCCACAGAAAAACTTATCCCGTGACTGTAAAGTGACCTTGAGAGTTTTGAAAGGCGCTTAGAAATGAAATGCATTATTATTATTGTTATTATTATTATTATTATTGTTATTATTATTATTATTATTATTATTGTTATTAAAGTCCCTCAACCGTCCACCCCCAGTTCCATATCTTAAGTCAAAAATTTGCTTTGGAGACACCTGATCCTCCATCAAGCGTCTCCAGTAGATCCAAAATGCTGCTTGACTATTTAACCGGTACCCGTAAGAGGGAGCATAGAACTTTCCTACATTTGATAGCGCTAATCATTTGTTTTCAAATCTTGAAAGATTTGAAAACGCCCCCGGGGGGGGGGGGGGGGGGGGGGGGGCGGAGTCACAAGCGAGAAGGCGGGTCAGCAAAGTCTGACTCCTTTGAAAATGAAATGCAGTGACCGTTTAATCAAACGCTGCTTCACCTCAGCTCAACAATAGCCGTGATGATGACGCATTTGTGCTTAGCCGCGGCACAGCTTGCTTGAAAACAATTGATTGGCTCATTGTCAATCTGATGATGATGATGATGATGATGATGTCATTGGCTAACGCCGCTTATTCACCGCATGGGTGCATACGCACAAATATGGCCGATTTTGTACGTGTGTGTGTGTGTGTGAGCCACCGAGTTCGCAATATGCTCGGAGCCACTTGAGTCATTACGCCGCTGCGCGTGTGTGCGTGTTAGCGAAGACAATGACATTAAATCCGAGCCGTATTCCAGCGTACGCGCAGGGAGAAATATGGTAACATGTTAGCTAACGAGACGTAGCCGTTGCCCACCTATTTAGGCACGCCAGCGCTCCAAAATGGTGGCAGGATTGTTTTGTTTACACCCCGAAAAGGCACGGTGGGATGCTATGCTAGCTATCAAGCTATCTAAGTAGCTGTCTGACTAGCGAGCTGGCTATCATGCTATCTTGTTTGCTAACTCTTAGCTATCTGGCTATCCGGTTGGCTACCTATTAACTATGTGCTAGCTAGCTTTCTATCTATTTGAGTTATTTCAGGTTGAGTGAACGCTGGCGCGGGTGGCTGCCGCTGCTCACCCACAGAAAAATGTATCCGGTGACTGGCAAGTGACCTTGAGAGTTTTGAAAGGTACTTATAAATCAAATTTATTATTATTATTATGCTAATGATAGCATATCATCAATTATGTCATCATTAGAAGATGAACTGGGCAAGACGTCGACTTGAGCCAAGTATTGTTTTATACTGTGGTTACTCTCTTGCTAGGCTAAAATGTTAGCGTGTTATGAATTTTCTTTGCAGTCGGACCTGGCGATGTTGCTCTCTTGCTAGGCTAAAATGTTAGCGTGTTTTTGTTTTTTTTTTTTGCGGGGGAGTTGACCCTGGTGATGGGCCAAAATGTCAAATTCTCAAGTAGCTATTTCGCTATGCTGTTAGTAGACATTAGCATCTGTTGATTGGGTGCTTTTAGATGCTATGCACTGCTAAGCTATTAGCATTTCAAGACGAACTGCGCCACTCGAGCCGAGTACTGTTTTATACGGTGGTTGCTCTCTTGCTAAGCTAAAATATTAGCGTGTCATGAATTTTCTTTTCGAGTTGATGGGCGAAAATGTCAAATTTTCAAGTTCACTCGGCTATGCTGTTGGTAGCTGTTAGCATCTTTTTTCAATGATTAGCATAACAAATGTTCCAAAACAATATTTATAATAATAATAATACATTTGATTTCTAAGCGCCTTTCAAAGCTCTCAATGTCACTTTACAGTTACAGGATTGGTTTTTCTGTGGGTGAGCAGCGGCAGCCACACACGCCAGCGTTCGCTCAACCCAGAAGTAACTCAAATAGAGAGAAGAAAGCTATCTAGCTAGTTAATAGATAGCAAACACAGTAGATAGCGAGCTAGATAGCTAGCCGGCCAGCTAGACCGCTAATAGATTGCTAGCTATTACCAATATATTGCTAATAGCTAGATGGCCGGCCAGGGAGCTAGATAGCAAATAGATAGCTTGCGAGATAGCGAGCTAGATAGCTGGATTCACAAATTTAGCCAAATTGTGGCGTCACTGCTCAGGAAAAAATATTTATCTCCATTGTCACCTCAGATGTATTTCGAGCTAAATGTTAGCATCCCGATTGTTAGCATAATAGCATTTGATCCACCCACATTTGTGTCTACCTGACTATTGAACACTTTGTCACATCTTGGCTTGCTATCTTCTGTGATAGTAGCATAGCGTGCGTTAGCATGTTGTCATTCTACATAGAATATCCTGACAGATGTCATACCAAAGCGTCCATTTTGAGGCGTTAGCGTGAAAGCTTTGTCTTTTGGCTTCCAAGCACAAATTGTGCTTGTGTGTGTTTGTGTGTCTGCCGCCAAAAGTGGACACCCCCCGACACCCCATTGGCCCATTTCAAGGTAGACTGAGCGTCTAAATTTGGCAGGTGTAATTCATTCATCGGAACTAGCGTCCATTTTTCTTGTTGTCTGTCGGCAGAGGTCGTGGACGTCCTTCAGGCTTGTGTGGACGTTACGTCTGACGGGCGCATTGCGGCAAATAAATGACAGTTGACAGCGTCACTCGTCATTTTCAATGTGACCTCCGACCCCCCCCAAAAAATTGATCCTGTGAAATAAATAAGGATAACATTAAAATTAACTCATTCACTGCCATTCACGAATTTATTCGGGAATTTTTGGAGAAATTATGTTGTTTTTTTTTCATGCTTGGGTGCCGATATAGCGCTGGCCGTGGCCTCTGGCAATTTTTTTTTCACTACAGCTGTAACAAAGAGTGTTACAAAACGTTTAAAATACTAGTCCAAGAAATCCGATTATTTCATAATAATCCATTTCATTGATAAGCGAAACTCTCCAGGTCACTTTACAATCACAGGATACGTTTTTCTGTGGGTGAGCAGCGGCAGCCACGCGCTATGGTCCGTTTGTTGGTTCGTTCATTCATCCATTCATTCAATCGTCCATTCATTCGTTCGTTGGTTCATTCAATGGTTCGGTCGTTGGTTCGTTCGTTGGTTCATCCGTTGGTTCATTCGCTCATTCAATCATCAATACATTCATTCGATCGTTGGTTCATTTGATGGTTGGTTTGTTTGTTGGTTCATTCATTCATCCATTCATTCAATCGTCCATTCATTCGTTCGTTGGTTCGTTCGTTGGTTCATTCGCTCATTCAATCATCAATACATTCATCCATTCATTCATTCATTCGATAGTTGGTTCGTTCCTTGGTCTGTTTGTTGCTTTGTTCATTCATTCATTCATTTTTTCGTTGGTTCGTTCCTTGGTCTGTTCGTTGTTTTGTTCATTCATTCATTCATTTGTTCGTTGGTTAGTTTGTTGGTTCATTCGTTGGTACATTCATTGGTTCGTTAATTCATCCATTCATTCATTTGTTCCTTGGTTAGTTTGTTGGTTTGTTCGTTATTTGGTGTGTTCATTCATCCATTCATTCATTTGTTTGATGCTTGGGGCGTCGGTTGGTTCATTGGTTTGTTGGGTGGTCCGTTTGTTTATTTGTTCGTTCATCCATTCATTCATTCATTTGTTTGATGGTTCGGTCGTTGGTTGGTTCATTGGTTGGTAGGTTTGTTGGGTGGTTCGTTCGTTTGTTATTTGGTTCGTTCGTTCGTTCATTCATCCATTCATTCATTTATTGGTTTGTTCGCTGGATGGTTCGTTGATTTGTTCGATGGTTCGTTCAATGGAACATTCATTCATCCATTCATGCAATCGTTGGTTCGTTCGATGGTTTGCTCGTTGGTTCGTTTGTTAGTTCATTTGTTGGTTCATTCATTCATTCATTCATTCATTCATTTTCCAAAAGCCTTTTTTTTTATCCACACTCCTCATTTTGTGGAATTTGTGCCAATTTGTCTTGACGTCCACCACAAAATGGGTTGAAGATCCAAGCAAGCAAGCAAGCATTTGCCTTTGGTCAACTGGTCCCTCCCTCCCTCCCTCCCTCCCTTCCCTCCCCTCCCTCCCGTCGCGCGACGCTGAAATTGGAGACGTCTTTGAGTCCATTTGACAAGATGAAATGACAGCGGTTGTCTCCCATCTGGTCTCCAGGCGACGGACAGCATTAGCTCTCCAACGCGCGCGCGCACGCAATTTCTTTCTTTATCCTCGTGAGCGCGAAAGCTTTTAGCGGCGCTGACGCGCTCCTCAATGAAAAGCCATCGGCGGCTTGTTAGGACCAAGCACTTAACGCCCGGCGTCGAGTGTCAAAATGTGCCGCATCGACGCTCTGTACGCGAGCCTCGTTCTCGCCGCTGGCGTCCGTGACCGCATGCGACAAATGACACTGTCACTTGGGTTGTTAGCATAGCGCGGCGGCGGCGCCGTAGCGACGCCCGGACGACAAGATGGCACCTTTGACCTTGGTGACGGGGCGGCGCTCGTCGTCTGTGTCGCCCGAGCAAAGCTTACCCTTTTTTTTGCGCTGCTCAAATACTTCCATTTTCTCACAACATGTGTCACAACGTGTTTATTCTTATTCTTCTTTTTCTTGTTTTTCTTTTTTCTTTTTTTTCTTTTTTTTCTTTCTTTTCTTCTTTTTCTTGTTTTTCTTTTTCTTCTTTTTCTTCTCCTTTTTCTTCTTTTTCTTTATTTTTTGTTTTTTTCGTTTTTCCTTCCTTTTTCTTTTTCTTCTTTTCTTCTTTTTCGCCTTATTTTTCATTTTTTTCATTTTTTTCATTTTTTTCTTCTTTTTCTTGTTTTTCTTTTTTTTCTTTTTTCCTTCTTTTTCTTTTTCTTTTTGTTTTTCTTCTTCTTTTTTTGTTTTTCTTTTTTTCCTTCTTTTTCTTCTGTTGCTTTTTCTTCTTTTTCTTTTTTCTTTTTTTTCTTTTTTCTTTTTTCCTTCTTTTTCTTTTTTTGCTTTTTTTCTTCTTTTTCTTTTTTCTTTTTCTTTTTTTCTTCTTTTTCTGCTTTTTCTTTTTCTTCCTTTTCTTCTTTTTCTTTTTATCCTTTTCTTCTTTTTATTCTCCTTTTTCTTCTTTTTCTTTTTTTCCTTATTTTTCTTTTTCTTGTTTTTCGTTTTCTTCTATTTCTTTTTTTTCTTTTTTTATTCTTTTTCTGCTTTTTCTTTTTCTCCTTTTTCTTCTTCTATTTCTTCTTCTTTTTCTTCTTGTTCTTCTTCTTCTTATTATTATTATTGTTATTACAGTAAGGTCTGGTTATATCGATAGTACTGCTTATTACGATACTATTTCTATGAACGCAAGGAGAAAATTCACATGCGCGCAGGATCGGATATATCGATAGTCCGGTTAGATCGATACTTTTTCAAACTCCCGAGAATATATATTGACTCCAGAGAATATCGATATAATGAGACTGTATTATTATTATTATTATTATGAGGATTCTGATTATGATTGTAATGAAGTCGTCCAAAGCATCCCCGGAATAGAAAAACAAAAGAAAGCCATCACGACGTCTTGCAAAAAGGATTTATCCCCGAGCGGATGACATCTTGACGAGCATCCCGATGATTTATCAGCAGCGCGGCGTACTTATTAGCCCGTCGCAGGCGGGCGCGCGCCGGGGATTCATCCATTCATCACTTGTCGCCGCTGATGATGTGGCGCGGAAGAACGCCGGCGTCGAGCCGGAGCGTCACGCCGGGCGCTTGATTGCTAAAGTTAGCGCCTGGTCGAGCAGCGGCGTCCATTATCGTTCGTTATCGGCGAGACGGCGCTGTGAGAGGAGGAGGAGGAGGAGGGGGAAAAACGCAAAAGGTGGCAGCGGGTTCATGCTGGAAGGCGGTATGTCTGTCTGTACGTACGTACGTATGTATGTACGTATGTATGTATGTATGGATGGATGGATTTACTCACTTATTTATTTACTCATTTACTTATTTATTTACCCATTTACTTATATATTTACCCATTTACTTATTTATTTACTCATTTACTTATTTATTTACCCATTTACTTATTTATTTACCCATTTACTTATTTATTTACTCATTTACTTATTTATTTACTCATTTACTTATTTGTTTACTCATTTACTTATTTATTTACTCATTTACTTATTTGTTTACTCATTTACTTATTTATTTACCCATTTACTTATATATTTACTCATTTATTTACTAATTTACTTATTTATTTATGCATTTACTTATTTATTTACCCATTTACTTATTTATTTACCCATTTACTTATTTATTTACTTATTTATTTACTCATTTATTTACCCATTTACTTATTTATTTACCCATTTACTTATTTATTTACTCATTTACTTATTTATTTACGCATTTACTTATTTATTTACGCATTTACTTATTTATTTACTCATTTATTTACCCATTTACTTATTTATTTACCCATTTACTTATTTATTTACTCATTTACTTATTTATTTACTTATTTATTTACCCATTTACTTATTTATTTACGCATTTACTTACTTCTTTACTTATTTGTTTATTTATTTACTTTTCGATCCCCAGCGGCGCGTCATCAAGCCCATGGCAACTCAGCGTAATCCACGGCAACCCAGGGCCACGTGGCGCTCGCTGGGCTGCCACTTAGCAAAGGCGGCCCGAGTCGTCGCGGCTAGCTGAGATTTTAAGTGGAGAAAAACAGCCCTGTATTTGTGTGTATTTATTATATATATATAATGCTTGAAAAAAAACACAAAAGAATTTACAGTTTGACTATTAAATGACATTATTCTGGTTTGAGATGATCAATATATATATATATATATATATATATATATATATATATATATATATATATATATATGGACTTATTTATTAATTTATTTTTATTATATTTATTTTTATTATATTTATTATTGTTTGTTTTATTTTAACAATAATATAATAATAAAAATAACTTAATACATAAGTCCATAAATAGATTAATTCATAAATGGATACATGAAAACATATAAAAATAATAAATACATAAACGCAGATAAATAACTGGATAAAAATAATAAATAAATCTAATATATAATAATAAATAAATATATAATAATAAATTAACGAAAAAAATAATGAAATAAATGAATAAATAAACACATGAATAAATAAAGGCAGATAAATAAATGGATAAAAAAAATAGTAATAAAGACAGGTGAATAAATGGATAATTAAAATAATATATAATAATAAATAAATGGAAAAAAAATAATGAATGAAAAAATGTATAAATAATTGAATACATAAAGGCGGACAAATAAATGAATAAAAAATAAGATTGAAGGCAGATAGCGAAAAAATAAATGAATGAAAAAAATGATTGCATAAATAAATGATTGACTGAATGAACGAAAGAACATAAAAATGAAAAAATGAAAGAAGGAAGCAAGGAAGGAACGAATGAACAAACGAATAGATAATGAAATGATAAATATCCCTGTGTGTTTGGGTGTCAGGAAAGAGCGGCCATTTTGTTGGAGACAGGTCAGGACTGCTGGCAGTCACTATTTTTCCTCCAAATCCACCACGTTGCAACACATGCAGAAGGTGCTTTGGCTTTGTTGAAAATAAGCAGCAAGGACTTCCATCAACTAAAACGTTGCTTGGAAGGCAACGTTTATATCACCCAAACCCCAATGAACGGACGGCGCTTTGGCCTTCTTTCTTCTTCTTCTTCTACTACTAAAGTGAGACGCAAGCGGACGCCGGCAGCCGGAGGAGCCGTCAATTAGAGGACATTATTCACTGGGATGCTCATCACTGAGCTCATCCCGCGAGCGCTTTGGCAAAGTGGAGCGCTTGTGTAACAGTCCTTGGTCCAAATCTTAAAGGAGGAACAAAAGAAAGGAAGCGAGGGAAGATTAAAGAATTGATTCCGTGCCATTTTCAGGCAATAGGTGAGGGGGGGAATGTCGCACTAAAAAAGAGGCAGAAAATGGCGACAAAGCTCCGTGTAAGGAATTAATTGGCCCGTTTCCACTGGCTGATTAATTCCTTACATGGAGCTTTGTCGCCCTCTTCTGCCTCTTTTTGGTGCAACGCGAAGTTTTCAGACCAAAATGCATTGACGTGATGGAAGGACTGCTACAATGTGTCCTTTTTTCGGTCAGGGGCGTTCCTTCAGTGACGTCACGTGAGGCCTTGTCACCAACTCAAAAACAAGACTTCCGGAATATTCAGCGCGAGTCTTAAAATTGAAAATCTAGCTATATGCGGTGGAATCTTTGTAAAATACGCTCAGTAGAAGTCATTTGAAGCCATTTTACAAATTATGGACACAACTTGTCGGAGACGTCGGTTGTCCTTTAAACTACTGCGTTTTCCGGCGTATAAGGCGCACCCAAGAAGCCTTCATTTTCTTCAAAAGATTACCCTGCGCCTTATACACGGGTATATGTGAAGTATCTGGCTATCTCTCTGTATATCTATTAGCTATATAGCTGGTTAGCTTTCTTGCTTGCTAAGTCACCAAGTGTAATTGACGTTTGGATGAAAAGGACTAAAAGCTAGCTAGCTATTTGCTATTTATTAGCTGGCTAGCTAGCTGTATGGCTGGTTCACTGGTGATCTAGCTGGCTGGCTAGCTATCTGTCTAGCTGGCTAGCAAGCTATCTAGCTGTATATCTATTAGCGATATAGCTATCAGCTAGCTTTCTATCTATTTGAGTTATTCCTGGTTGAGTGATCGCTGGCGCGTGTGGCTGCCGCCGCTCACCCGCAGCAAAAAAAACTTATCCCGTGACTGTAAAGTGACCTTGAGAGTTTTGAAAGGCGCTTATAAATGAAATTTATTATTATTATTTTTGGGGTATATTTGAAAAGCAAGCTCGGTTTAAAGTGGATATTTTCCAAACACGCAAGTTTAAAAATCGACAGGATTTTTGCTAAGCTATGTAAGAATCACCTTAAAAAAACATGTCAAACTGCGCTTTTTTTTTTTTTAAACAAGCGAAACAAAGATGTGACAGCGTGGAGGTGACCCGAGCATCGCCCGCCAGGATGCGCAAAGCAACGACGAGGCGCTCCGTCATCCCCGATGAGCGTTGCAGCGTACTTGTCAGGCCCTCCGGCCGGACTTTTGCTGAGCGCGAACGGAGGATCTCTGAGGGCTTGTCAACATTCGGCTGGTCTTGCTTCTCTTTGGATCTTCTTCAAGCTGTTTGCTGCTTTTTGACACGTAAACACGCCTGATGTCCATTTTGCGATCTATCTATCTCGCTAACTATCTAGCTCGCTATCTATCTATCTCGCTAAATATCTATCGAGCTCACTATCTATCTCACTATCTATCTCGCTAGCTATCTCGCTAACTATCTCGCAAACTATATCTCGCTAACTATCTATCTCGCTAACTCTCTCGCTATTTATCTCCCTAACTATCTCGCAAACTATATCTATCTCGCTAACTATCTCGCTAAATATCTATCGAGCTCACTATCTATCTCACTATCTCGCTAGCTATCTTGCTAACTATCTCGCAAACCATATCTCGCTAACTATCTCGCTAACTATCGCTAACTACACGCCGAAAAATATCAGCTAAGTGGATAGCTATCTATCTGTTGGCTATTTATTAGCTGGTTAGCTAGCTTTCGATGTATTTACTTCCGGGTTGAGTTAATGCTGGCGCGTGTGGCTGCCGCTGCTCACCCACAGAAAAACACATCCTGTGACTGTAAAGTGACCTTGAGAGTTTTGAAAGGCACGTAGAAATGAAATGCAGTATTATTATTATTATTATTATTATTATTATTATTATTATTATAACGTCCCGGTGAACGACATCCATGATGGCCGCCCGATGTGAGGATGACGCACACGCTTTTTTTTTTTTTTCGCGACATAAAAAGACAGAGAGGAAGAAGATGGCGGGCGCCATTTTTTTTTTTTTTTTTTTCGCGCCCGCTGCTAACGTGGCGGCAGACGCCTTTGCGGCTCGTCGCCTTTATGCAAAGCGTGTTAATCAAGCGCCTGCTCGTCATTAAGTGACCGCCTGCTTGTTGCGCATCAAGGCTGCACATTATCAGATGATGCGCTTTGATTGCTCGCCACCCGTGGGCACCTCAAGTTGATTTTTTTTTTCTTTTTTTTTTTGTGGTCTTTTTTGGTCCCATAACAGCAAAAGTACTCCATTCGATAACAAACCACGTCTGCACTCAAAGAGGGTGTTTCGTCCGCCGAAAACTAGATCGTATGCCGAGATTATATTCTCGCCAATTTAATGTTGGTAAAGGCGAAAAGTTCGTTAGCTAAAGCGTTCGTAAGGTGAGGTATCACTGTATTTAGTTTGAGCCCCGCCCCCCCCCCCCAAAAAAAAAAAAAAATATATATATATATACTTCATTGTGGGCGGAGTTTGATAGCTGGCCACAAAAAACGATGTTTTTGTGGCTCCGTTCAACCTCAAAGAAGAAGCTGTTGGGACAAGTGAAGTGATGATGTGAGTGAAAAGGGGGGGGGGGGCGTTGTCAGAGAAAGAAAAGATGAGGCGAGGGGGGGGAGACCCCCTCCCCTTCCCCACTCGCTTCGCTTCGCATCCCCCCCCCCTCCCTCCCGTTGACGTCATTGGCTGAGGGACACAAAACCAGCCTCTCGTCGCCGATCCCCTCAGTCGGCCGCCGCGCTCGCCCCCTCATCGGAGCAGACCTCCGCAGCTTCACCACCGGGGACCAATCGGAATTAGCCGCCTGGAGATAAACTGGTCAGATGTGACGGCGGGGGGGGGGCGCCATCCACCCCCGCCCCCATTCGCCAGCGCCGCCCCTTCTCCGGGAGAACAACACGTCCCACTAGTGGTGCGAGGGTGGGCGTCCTCGGGGTCCCTCGTTGACCCCGGGAGAGGCGCTTTGACCCCCCTCAACCCCCCCGCCCCCCCCCCTTGGTCAGCCTTCGCATGCGCGCCGGCGACGATGATGCAGACGGCGGCGTGTTCGGTCCAGGAGGGAGCCGCCATGCTGCATCAGAAGCAGCTTTTTGAGAAGTTCTGGAAGGGGACCTTCAAGGCGGTCGCCATGCCCAGGCCGGAGAGCGCCATCGCCGCCAGCATCACCGCGCGCAGCAGGCTCACGAGGTGAGTACGTGCGCAACTTTGACGGCTCGCGTTGACGTGGAAAAAAATCTGATGGAAAAAAAGGAAAAACTGAAATACGGTGATACCTTGGCTTACAAACGTAATTGGTTCCTAGAAAGTGTGTGTAAGGCAAAAAAGTGTGTATTCCAAACATTAATTTCCCATAGGAAACCATTAACATGAGAATAATCCGTTCCCAGGTCCCCATAAAACATCATTTTCAACTAAATAAGCCTTAAAACTACACACAATATATCTTATTTTATGTATAATAAATGTGCTATGGTATTGTAATGAAAGAAATAATCTGTACTGTATGATAAAGTCATTTTATTTATAACAATAATAATAAAGCAACACCATTAATTCCATGCAGCTAGCATATTAGCATCCGCACACACTGCAGCTCTTCTGTAATAATAATAAAAATAATAATAATAATAATAATAATACACTTACTTTATAAGCGCCATTCAAAAGTGTCAAGGACACTTTACAGTCACAGGATATTTTTTGTGCGGGTGAGCAGCGGCAGCCACACATCCCAGCGTTCACTCAATCCTGAAGTAACTCAAATGGATAGAAAGCTAGCTAGCTAAAGGATAGCTCATAATAATAATAATAATAATAATAATAATAATACATTTCATTTATAAGGGCCTTTCAAAACTCTCAAGGTCACTTTAGAGTGCCAGGATAATTTTTTGTGAGGGTGAGCAGCGGCAGCCACACGCGCCAGCGTTCACTCGACCCGGAAGTAAATAGATATAGATAGAAAGCTAACTAGGCAGCTAATAGATAGCCAACCGATAGCTAGCCACCTAGATAGCTCTATAGCTAATAGCTAGCTAGCTAGATAGTTAGCTAATACACTGAATGTCACTATTAAACACACAGGTAGAAAGGTAGCCAGCTAGCTAGTAGATAGCTAACAGATAGCTAGCAATCAGAGTTTGCTCTGAGGGCACGCCATCTTTTCTCGTCATCGTTTGACACGCATTTCCGATGACCTCACGCTACCCAGAACTCCTTTTTTTTACACTACACCTTTAATTCAACATGAGCGGTCGCCCCCAGCACAAAAAGAAAAAAATGTTTGTGCTAAGCAGGTGCGTGTTAAGCGCAGCAATTAAGAGCGGATTGTGCAATTGAGCGTCGTCAACGTAGCAAACGGCCGGCGCCGCTTCTCATTAACACGTCTAATTTGGCGTGAAGATGAAGCGCATGGCGGGCGTCGGCGCCGTTCAAAGTGCACCCGAGCGAGAGAAATGAAAAAAAAATGAAACGGCGCGCGCCGATAGGCTTGATCATCTGTATTGAGCTAGCCACGCCGTCGTCGATGGATGTGATGTACATGTTTTTATATACAGGTAACACAGCTACACGCGCATTCACACAACCCGGAAGTAACTCAAACAAATTAAAAGATAGCTAGCTAGCTAGCCAATAGAGAGCTAATAGATAGATAGCTAGCTAGATAGGTGGCCAGCTAGATAGCTATATAGCTAATAGATAGCTAATATGCATTACATAAAGCACAGATGAAATTACTGTCTTGTCGGACCCAGCGTGCAAGGCACTTATAATGACTTTGACAAACATAGTAAACACGAAAACGCCAATTTGCCGGAATAGAGAGAAGCTGCTGCGTGTTCACGCGCCGCCATCTTGGGGAAAAAAAATTACATATGTACATACATACATACATACTTAGATACATACGTACATACATACATACATACATACATACATACATACATACATACATACATACATACATACTTAGATACATACATACATACATACATACATACATACATACATACATACATACATACATACATACATACATACATACATACATACATGGTAAGGACTACTCTCATGCCTCGCCTTTGCCAAATGTGACTCATTTTGCGACATCAGGTCACGTTGTTGTTGTTTGCGAGCTGGGGGCTGGCTGGCATCCACAGAGGGGGGGGGGGGCTAGAGGATGGTGGGGGTTGTTTTACGGACAGAATGAGAATAATAAGGAAGAACAACGGAAATAAACAGCCCCCTTCTGCCCTCCCTGCCCCACCTCTTGTTGTATTGCAATGGCCTGGATTGGACTGTCACCATTCGGACTCTCCGCAAGGAAGCCTGTGTGTGTGTGTTTGTATGTCTAGTCTTGTGAGGACCACTAATATTATGTACCGTACATAGTGAGGACATTTTTGACAAGTGAGGACCTTTTGGACGGTCCTCACAAGTTTTTCATTCAAAAGGCTTCTAGAGGGTCTATAAATGCATCTGTTAAAGTTTCAGAGAGGTCCTCACAAATTCACCCAAAATGATTTTTTTGGTGTGTATTTTCATTTCACTTGGATACACACACTTTTTACTCACTTTGTGTGTTTATGTTTGTTTGTGTGTGTGTGGTTAATGAGAGGAAAAAGTTCATACCACAAAAAGTCAAATGATATTTTAACCAAATTCACTACAGGGGTGAGGACTTTGAATGTAGCCATTTAGAAACCTCACTCCTGCTGTTATTTCAGTTTCAAGTCCACTTTTTATTTCTTTGTTTTTAAAGAAGTTGAAGTGGGATATGGGGTGATATTTAGTGTTCAAATGCAACACTACTTCTTCTCTAAACTTGTGGTCCTCACTCCTTATCTGGAGTTATTCAGACCTCACAAATCCTTTAAAACGGGAATGTGTGTGTGTGTCTCAAAGCATGGAGGGAGGAATGGAGAAGACAGAGGAGGTGTTTCTCTACACCTGCTGAAGGGCTCACACCCACCAAGGAGCAATTAAAAGTTGCTTCTTGGCTACGGGACTTGTTTTTGTGTGGGTGTGGGGCGGGGGGCAATATGTGTCGTTCTGAACAATGCAAGAGTATAGCAACTGACTTCAAGATTTTAACTCAACTCGGAATAACTCAAAAAGATAGAAGGCTAGCTAGCTAATAACTATAGCTAATAAATAGATCAATTAAAAGAAGAGTCGAGAAAAATTTTCCCTCACGCATCAATTACTTCAGAGCAATGACCAGGGTGGGTAGGGTAAAAGATGTGGCCACTTAACTGCTGGAAATGGAAACTAATATTGTGTGATAGCTATTATCTAGCTAGCTAGAACATTTGAACAATATATTTACAATTGTTCGCATTATTATCATAACTAGGATATTTGTAAACAAAAAGGATGAGTAAAATGAAATATAAAAAATAATACGAGGTGAACCTCATCACAAAAAAAACAATAGTATGACAGCTATAAAAGAAATAATGAGACACCTATAACCTAATAAATAAGTACTGTACACTATTTGTGTATTTAATAGTGACATTGAGTGTATTCGCTAACTATCTAGCCAACTAGCTAGCTAGCTATTGGCTATCGAGCTATAAAACTTTTTTCTGAAACAAAAAAGGGTGTCGGTCGCTATCTATTAGCCATCTACTAGCTGGCTGGCTACCTTTCTACCTGTGTGTTTAATAGTGACATTCAGTGTATTAGCTCACTATCTAGCTAGCTAGCTATTAGCTATCGAGCTATCTAGATGGCTAGCTATCTAGCTAGCTATCTGTTGGCTATATATTAGCTGGCTAGCTAGCTTTATGGCTCTTAACTTCCGGTTTAAGTGAACACTGGCCCGTCTGGCTGCCGCTGCTCACCCACAGAAAAACCTATCCTGTGACTGGAAAGTGACCTTGAGAGTTTTGAAAGGCGCTTAGAAATAAAATGTATTATTATTATTATGATTATGATGATGATTATTATTATTACAGAGGAGCTGCAGTGCGTGCGGATGCTAATATGCTAGCTGCATGGAATGAATGGCGTCGCTCTACGCGGCAAATTCTAAAAACGTCAAATGAACGACTTTGGCTGATGAGCTCAAGCGGCTTGTTGGCTATCGCTTGATAGAAACCACGACGTCCCCAATGTTTTTCTTTTTTTGTCCGCATCAAACGAAAGAAGCGGTTAGCGGGTTAGCGCGCTTTTTTTTCCCCTCCTTCATTTTGGAAAAACATGAAAGTCTCTCCGATAGCCACGTAATGAAAGATTTATTTTGAGCTGTTCCATTTAAAACGGAGCGGAGAAGATTGAGGGTGGGGGGGTGGGATGGGGGGGGGGGTGCTTTGTCTCTCGGAGGCAGCTTTGAAATGAAACGGAACGACTGACTAACGAGCGAGCGCTGCAATTAACGATTCATCCTTGATTGCACTGTTTGTCCCTTCAAAGCCGACGGAAGAAAAAAGACGTGCCCTAAAGTGCGCTGCTAGTTTCACATTTTATAGCTAGCATAAAACTATTTGTGGAGTGCATTTGTAAATGCAGTAAAGTCTCGTTATATCGATAGTACCGCTTATTACGATACTATTTCTATGAACGCAAGGAGAAAATGTACATGCGCGCAGGATCGGATATATCGATAGTCCCGGTTATATCGATATTTTTTCCGACTCCCGAGAATATCGATATAACGACACTTTACTGTATATATTTATTTATTTAAGATTCATTTCAAATTTTATTTATTTATTTATTTAAGATTATTTTCTAAATTTGTATGTATTTATTTATGTATTTATTTAAGCTCCCCTTTAACGG
Source organism: Hippocampus bargibanti (assembly GCF_051943395.1). Lineage (NCBI taxonomy): Eukaryota > Metazoa > Chordata > Actinopteri > Syngnathiformes > Syngnathidae > Hippocampus > Hippocampus bargibanti. The sequence goes on from NC_142737.1 coordinate 1,164,225, forward strand.
TTTATTTATTTATGTTTCCCCTTCAATGTATTTATTTATTTAAGTTTCCCGTTTAAATGTTATTTATTCATTTATTTATTTTTTCAAGCTTACCCTTTTAAATGGTATTTATTTATTTATTTATTTATTTATTTATCTACTTATGTACTTATTTATTAATTTATTTTGTTTGTTTGTTTATTCATGTATTTATTTAAGCTTCCCTTTCTGAGTTTTATTTATTTATTTATTTATTTATTTAAGTGTCCCCTTTAAGTTTTATTTATTTATTTATTTAAGCTTCCCGTTTAAATGTTATTTATTCATTTATTTATTTATTTATTTATTTATTTAAGCTTACCCCTTTAAATGGTATTTATTTATTTATCTACTTATCTACTTATTTATTAATTTATTTTGTTTGTTTGTTTATTCATCCATTTATTTAAGCTTCCCTTTCTGAGTTTTATTTATTTATTTAAGCGTCCCCTTTAAATGGCATTTATTTATTTATTTATTTATTTATTTATTTATTTATTTATTTAAGCTTACCCATTTAAATGGTATTTATTTATTTATTTATTTATTTATTTATTTAAGCTTACCCATTTAAATGGTATTTATTTATTTATTTATTTATCTACTTATTTATTAATTTATTTTGTTTGTTTATTCATCCATTTATTTAAGCTTCCCTTTCTGAGTTTTATTTATTTATTTATTTAAGGGCCCCCTCTAAGTTTTATTTATTTATGTTTATTTATTTATTTAAGCATCCCCTTTAAGTTCTATTTATTTACGTTTTTTTTTTTGTTTATTTACGCGTTCCATTTAAGTTTTATGTATGTATTTATTTATTTATGTATTTATTCATGTATCCATGTATTTATTTCAGCTTCCCTTTTCTTGATGTCTTTCTTTATGAGCTCGAACTGAAATTTGCATCAACCTCACGGCGCGTTGCGCATTTTCGACCAACGTGTTGACTTTGCCGCCGTCCTCTCCAGCTGCTGCTGATTGACAGATTTAGACAGCCCCCTCGAACATCACCAGCCCCCCCCCCCCTCCTCTGGTCCCCCTGACAACACCTCATCCTGCCAAGAGGCGGGAGATTAGCCGGCTAATGTGTTATCGGCCGAGGAGGAGACGAGGAAATGATGAGGGAGGAAAGGAAGGAAGGAAGGAAGGAAGGAAGGAAGGAAGGAAGGAAGGAAGGAAGGAAGGAAGGAAGGAAGGAAAGGAAAGGAAGGCTCCTTCAGGCTGAGTGACAGCTGATGGCCAGATGAGGCCACGTGAAGCGACGTACACTTCAGATAAGCGTACCGTCAAGGTTCTCTTCGAAAACCACATTTGCCTCATTTTTTTTTTTACATTTATTCATGTATTTTGCTCACCATTTCAAACATTCAGTGAACTAAAGCTGCATGGGCGATTATGGATAAGAGTGTAGCTATATAGCTATCTGGCTAGCATAAGAAAAAAAACAGTTCATTCCTAAGTCTGCGCTAGTGTTCACTCAATCCGGGAGTAACTCAAATAGATAGAAAGCTAGCTAGCTAATGGATAGCTAAAAGATAGCTAATAGTTGCTGGCTAGCTAGCTAACTAATAATAATAATACATTATATTTTAAGCGCCTTTCAAAGCTCTCAAGGACACTTTACAGTCACAGACAAGCATAGGTAAAATAATAAATAAAATACAATCACAAAACAGAATACAATAAATAAAATACAATAATAAATAGAAACAAGAGATAATAGCTAGCTAGCTAGCTAACTAATAGATAGCTAATAGCTAGCTAGCTATATAGCTGTATCGCTATACTCTTATCCTGTGTTTTAAAAGGCGCTTATAAATTAAAAGTATTATTTTTATCATATGGATCTGGAGTTATCTGAGCTTGAAATGGGGGCGGCTGTACAAAAGGCAAATGCTGCCTCTCGTAAAAGGGGAAAAAACATTGCCAGATGTCTGACCAGCGCTTTATCGGCACTCCCTCGCCCCTGTAAGAAAAAAAACTTGAGTTAAAATTAAATAAAAAGCAAATGAGTTAAAATTGAAATCACGATTCAAAATTAAAAGACTCATCGAATTCAAAATGTTCGCATTTATTCACCTGCGAAGACTTAAAAATAATCATCCTAGCCCGTATTCAAATATCCCTTGCTTATAAGTGTTTACCGACTTAACATTGATGCTAGCTTCCTTAGCCTGTTGATGTGATTTGGCATTGTTTGTTAGCATCAAACTAAATGGATCGTCAAATAACTCTTCAAGCTAAAAATACAAAATAAAAATAAAATAAAACTCATCCATATGACATCAGAAGGGAAACTACCAAAACTACCAGCAAAAGATTTTAGTTCGCTGACGAAGCCTCTTGAATAAGAAGCGAAATGTCCGACACCTTCAGTATAGATGTATAGAAGTATAGATGACGGCTGAAGAAACCTTCTCATCGATAAACCAAACAACGATTTCAAAATTGGAATAATTTATACCGATTTTCAAATCTTTGTTCAAACGTTTGCTTTATTGAAAAAAAATATTATTTTTTTTTTTTTTTTACTTGTCAGCCACCCGGGCGGAGATAATTAAAAGTTTTACGCTCGACGTAAAAGTTGCACGCCCCCGGGCATCCGGGCGGACGTTATTTCAGACACCGATATTATAAATAAAGAAATACATAAATATAGCCGTGATGGCGCAAGTGTCAGGGATTACTTCCACATGGTAACAAGAGAACGCAACGCCGTCGTATAATTGGGGGTGCGCGTTGACATTCTGAAATTGGCCTCGGTGTTTCTTTCACACACACACACACACACACACACACACACACACACACACACACACACACACACACACACACACACACACACACACACACACACACACACACACTTTCCTTTTCAGTATTGAACTGTCAGCCGGCCAATTAAAGCGCTTTCTCTTCACGGGCTTCCTAATTGGAGGCACGTTTGCACGGTAAAAACAAACCGCGCTAGCAATTAGCGGTTAGCGCCCGACTGATCGGCGATGTGCGACTGGTTTGAGTTCAGCGTAGGGCTTCAACTATCTCATATTTTGGTATTCAAATGTTCCTATTAAAAAATCCGTTTTTTTGTATTCAATTATATAGGAAGACATTTTACTTGCTTAAAGCACCTAAAAGTGGAGAAACCAATTAGCACTTTATGATAATCTGGTTTTTATTTTTTAGATCGTCAACAATGGATGAGCAGCATATTTTCCCTTCGAAAAACTAGCGTTTAAATGAGGGGGTGTGAGCGGGGAGGGCATTAAATAGCAATTGAACATTATTTCAGGACAAAGTTGCGATGTCGTCATCGATGACAACACACGGCAATGTCAGAATGACGAGTCAAGTGAGCCGTTGCGAGATAATCCACTTCCGTTTAACAACTTCAAAACATAAACATTACAAGGCATTGCCATGGAAATAGTATTAGTTTGAATGACAAATTGAAAACGTAATGTCCGAATGACGAGTCAAGTTAGCCGTTACGACATAACACACGTTCGTTTGAACAACTTCAAAATAAAAGCTTCACAAGTCATTGATCTGGATATATTAGTTTGAATATATGAATTGAAAACTGTAACTCTTGTTTAAAACTTTCATTTTTGTTAGAAATATTACGGCCCATTTATTTATTTATTTGGCAATTTTCTTTCTTTCTTTACTTAACCGTTTATATAGCTATTTATGTATTTATGCATTTATTTATTTCAGATCAGGATTTGATGCTTTAATCCTTGCTTGAAAGCCTCATGGATTGCATGACAACTAACTTCAAAGTCACTTTGCTTGTTTGCTTTCAGGCCAGAAGTGGGGGCCAACCAGAACCCGGGCGACCGCCTGACAGATGACAAGGCAGCCGATTCCAAGGTGACACCTGAACCGCCAAAATAAAATTTAAAATAGGACAGTCCTTTTTTTTTAATAGAAGGCATTCAAAAGTCACTTTCAGTACTGTGCTACCGTTTAATTGGATTTTACCAAAACGATGTCAATGGTGTAATAATGGAGTCGGAATATGACATGAAATAGTGAAATTCTCGCATGAAAGAATGAAATTCTCGCATTGGAAGTGAAAAATGAGTCATCCTTATGAGCAAGGTGGCTCATGTGAACCACCGTAGTTTGTAAAATTGATCATTACTCATGTAAAACAAATATTCATCATTTGCTCAAAACTGAAGTTGTCACTTTTTTGAACAACAAGGTTGCCGACGGCGCCCGTGAGAAGCGTAAAGCCGCAGACCATTTGGCCTCGACTAATGGGAAAAAGGACCATCGCCATCGCCGCCACCTTCGTCGCCGCTTACGACACCGCCGGGCCAGGAGGTAAGCGGACGACTACTGCATCAATTAAAAAAAAAAAAAATAATAATAATTAACTCATTCATCACCGGACGATGTGCAAAAATGTTTCGCTCCAGTGCCAGGGTTTTTGTCATTTTCACTCAAATTCCAGGACCGACAAAATATTGAGTTTTAGGATTACATAAACATTCAATGCAGTTTAAGAAACCTCAGACTGTCTTCTGTTAATTCATATTGGTCTACGCCAACCCGGAAGTCACTCAAATAGAAAGCTAGCTAGCGAATAGATAGCTAAAAAATAGCTAATAGCTAGATAGCTAGCTAATAGATAGCTAGATATCTAACTAATAGATAGCTAATAGCTAGCTAGGTAGATGGCTAGCTAAAAGATAGCAAAACGATAGCTAGCTATATAGCTAGCTAGCTAGCTAGCTAGCCAGATAGCTATTTAGCTATACTCTTATCCTGAGACTGTAAAGTGACCTTGAGAGTTTTGAAAGGCACTCATAAATGAAATGTATTATTATTATATATATTCTAATAATATATATAATACATTTATTTAATGATTTATGAAATGTATTATTATTATTATATATTATAATAATATATATAATACATTTATTTATAAGCACCTTTCAAAACTCTCAAGGTCACTTTACAGTCGCAGGATAAGTTTTTTTGCGGGTGAGCAGCAGCAGCCACACGTGCCAGCGTTCACTCAACCCAGAAGTAACTCAAATAGATAGAAAGATAGGTAGCCGGCTAGCTAATAGATCGGCAGCCAGACAGCGAGCCAGACAGCTAATGGATAGCTAGCGAGATAGCCACCCAGATAGCTAATCGATAGCAAATAGCTAGCTAGGGAGCATATGAGCAAAATTGATAACAACGGCAGTTTAAGGCAAGAAAAAAAAAACACTATAAATGATAAAGCTATAACAGTAAATGCAATTTTAAATAGGTGGGTTTTGATAAAGCCATTCGGTTTTAATATTTCATTTTAATATTTTATTTTATCTTTCAAATTAAAATGATATTCACATTGCAATTAGTTGTTGATGATGCGTTGACTTCCTGTAAAATGGAAACTCCTTTTTTTTTTTTAGATTGACATTTTTTTTGTCACCGTCATATCAAATGAATATTTTAATAAATCTGATGATGACTTAATTCTACACGAGTAGGTTGAAATAAATATTTGCTTAGATTAAAATTTCTATGTCGCGCAAATTGTTTATCTGCTAATGTTGTGACTTTCTTTCTCCCACGCGGCAGCACCTCCTCTGGTGACGACCTGTTACTGCAGCCCAAAAGCAAAAAGAAGAAGAAGAAAAAAAGAAGACGAAGAGCAAGTCAGAGCGCAAAAGGCTGACCAGCAGGTGATGAGCATGGGTCTTATAATTTTGAAAAAAAAATTACAAATAAATAATTATGTTAGCTCATTCACTGCCATTCCCGAATTTATTCTGGAATTCAATTAAAACGTTGAGCGCAATTCCCAAATTGTTTTCAGGTTCTGTTTTTTTTCTTGTTTTGGTGCCAATAAAGCCCTGGCCATGGCCTCTGGCAATGTTTTTTTTTCCTTTTCCACAAGGGGGCAGCATTTCTCTGTTTTATAATAATAATAATAATAATAATAATAATAATAATAATAATAATAATAATAATAAATTTCATTTATAAGTGCCTTTCAAAACTCTCAAGGTCACTTTACAGTCACAGGATAAGTTTTTTCTGTGGGTGAGCAGCGGCAGCCACATGCGCCAGCGTTCACTTAACACGGAAGTAACTTAAATAGATAGAAAGCTAGCCATCTAGCTAATAGATAGCCAATAGCCAGCAAGCTACATAGCTAGCCAGCGAGCTCGATAGCTAAATAGCTAGCCAGATAGCTAGAGAGCTAATAGATAGGTTGCCAGCTACACAATATAGCTAGCTACAGATCTTTTTAGCTAGCTTTTGTAGTGATATATATATATATATATATTGTTTGTTTCTGTACTCACCTCTATTCACTTAAGCTTATAAGAAATATTCCATATTTTTCACCACATTGTAATCAAATTGTATTTTTATCGAGAACAAAAAGTGACTCAGTGCTGCCCCCCATGTTGTGGCGTCAGGCGGTACTACACCAAAGTCTGAATCCTGCACGGTAGCTCACGATTCCATTTGTACATTTAGGTCGCCTTCGAGCAGCCTCTCACCGACGAGGAAGAAGATAAAGAAGAAGAAGATAAAGAAGATGAAGAAAAGTTCAAAGAAAAGCAAGCGGCGCAGGTTAGCGTAGCATCGTTTGCTCGAGTCAGGTTCCTTCTAATTAATGGGATCAACTCATCCTAATTCTGGTTTGTCTTTCCTGCCAGGTATTCATCCAAAAAGTCCAAACACAGGTTGGTCCATTGAGTGTTGGCCATGCTAACATCATGCTAATATTCTGTATAAATTACATGTTTTTTTTTTTTTTGCGTTTGAATACAGGTAACATCCGACTTACGACCGTCTCGACTTACGACCATACCCATACTTGCGACCACGAACTCCAGACACTATTTTTAAAATTTTAATTCTACGTCTAGAACCGCAACGCGCTAGCAGGCCGGCAACACGTACAACAATTTTGGCCAGCCAGCATGTCACTCTCGCACAGCAATCGACCGTGTGATGGCACGAAAGGGGTGAGGGGTTGCCAGTCATTTAGCCTCCGAGTCTCTATTCAACATTTTGAATTGATTTCGACTGACAACCATTTTGATTTATGACCGTTTCATAGGAACAGAACTCGGCCGTAAGTCGGATGTTACCTGTATTTGCCGATGTCCAACGCAGCCCACATGAATGAAAAAAAAAACATAATCATATTTAATAATTGTGAGGATGATCATGAAGCTGCTTTTTTTGTTGTTGTCTTTGTTGCAGCAGCTCGTCGCATCTCAAACGATCACTAAAAGACAGACGCAAACGGAAGAAAAGGTCAGTCAGTCGCTTGAATCCCTCTGAAAATATAGTTATTTATTTATTTATTTGGTTAATTAGTGGTCTTTATTTATGTATGGATGCATTTATTTATGTATTTATTTATTTAATTATTTGTTTGACTTTATTTGTGTTTATTCATTTATGTATTTGCATATTTATTTATCTATCTGTTTATTTATTTGTTTATGTAGTTTGTGGTATTTATTGATTTTTATTATTTATTTATTTATTTTTTATTTAGTGGTCTTATTTATTTATGTATTTATATATGTATTTATTTATTTATTGGTCTTATTTATTTATGTATGTATTTATTTTGTGGTATTTATTAGTTATTTATTTATGTGTTTATTTAAATGACCTTGAGATTTTTGAAAGGGCGCTTATAAATTAAATGTATTATTCTTATTATTAATATTATTATTATTTATTTGTGTGTTTATTTATTTATGTATTTGCATATTTATTTCTATATATATATCTGTTTATTCATTTTGTGATTATTTAATTGTTTTATGGTATTTATTTCTTTTGCGTTATTTATTTATTTATTTACTTATTTATTTATTTATCTGTTATTCATTTTGTGATTATTTATTTCTTTTATGTCATTTATTTATTTATCTGACCATTTATTTATTTATTTATTTATTTATTTATTTATTTATTTATTTATTTATTTATTCGTGTATTTATTTATTTAGTCATTTATTGTATGTTTATTTATTAATGTCTCTATGTCATTATGTATGTATTTATTAGCTCATTTTTGTATTTTTTTATTTATTTGCCCATTTATGTAAAGGTAACATCCGACTTATGACCGCCCCGACTTACGACCACGCGTACTTACGACCACAACCTCCACACCCTATTTTTAACATTTTAAGAAGGGGACTTAGCGAGTCATTTAGCCTCTATTCAACATTTTGAATGGATTTCGACTGACGACCGTTTGGTCGCAACGGAACTCGGCCGTAAGTCGGATTTTGACGTTTGTTTCCTCAGCCGGCGAGAGAAACGGCGCCGCCGCGGCAGCTCGCCATCGGCAGACGACAGGTAAGACGCAAAAAGCTTTCCATGTTTTTTCGCACGATTCCAATTGCCTTTCCTGTTGGTTTTATCTGGTACAGTGATACCTTGGCTTACGAGTGTGTAAAGCGAAAAGTGTCTATCCCAAAAATTCATTTCCCATAGGAAACCATTAAAATGAGAATAATCCGTTCCCAGGTCCTCATAAAACAGAATTTTCTACTTTCTAATTTTGTAAGCCTTAAAGGACAACCGACGTCTCCGGACAAGTTATGCCCATAATTTGTAAAATTGTTTCAAATGACTTCTACTGAGCGTATTTTACAAAGATTCCACCGCGTATAGCTATATTTTACGTTTAAAGACTCGCGCTGTATATTCCGGAAGCCTTGTCTTTGAGTTGGTGACGAGTCCGTACGTGACGTCACTGAAGGAACGCCCCTGACCGAAAAAAGGACACATTGTAGCAGTCCTTACATCACGTCAATGCATTTTGCTGTTCTTGTTTGGTCTGAAAACGTCATGTTGAACCAAAAAGAGCCAGAAGAGGGCGACCAAGCTCCATATAAGGAATTTTTCACCCTGTGGAAACGGGCTGATTAATTCCTCACATGGAGCTTGGTCGCCATTTTCTGCCTCTTTTCTGGGACGCTACGTTGCAGTCCAGATGCCTCAAAATGACACGGAAGGACTTCTTTAATCAATGGCTAACATGTAAACACTTGATGAGGAACGTAACGTTCTTTCACCATCTTGAGGAATGATGCTTTCTCTGCCATAATTTTACCTTATTCCTCATCAATTGTGTTCTGTTTAGCTGGGTTGATAGCTTTTTGCATCAGGTGTACAGATGGCTTCATGCGGGTTATTTGTGGAGCCTGATTGATGGGAATTTTCACCTTGCAGTCTACACTCTGTCTTTGAACTATCAAAGTTGAAATGATTCCAAATGTCACTGTTTTTTTGTCACTCTCTCTCTGTCTGTCTGCCTGTGGCTTTAACTACAGGACAAAAAAAAATGTGTGACGTTGGAGTTTGAAGAGCGAGTGAGCCGCATTTGACTTTTTAATGGCAAAACGATTTGTGGCTTAGATGAGTGTTATCGCGTGCAGCAGCAGCGAGCCACAAAGCGCCGCTGCCTCTTCTTATCTTATCTTATCTTATCTTATCTTATCTTATCTTATCTTATCTTATCTTATCTTATCTTATCTTATCTTATCCACGCGCACAAGATGGACCATTCTCACAAAGCGCACTTGTGCAATGGATTTTATAGATTTGTTTTTCAATACAAAAAAAAAACTTTTTAATCAATCTGCTGTTTCATGTTACATTTTGTCACTTTATTCATTTATTTATTTATTTATCTGGTTTTTGATTATTTCTCTATTTATTTGTCTCTTTATTTATGCTTATTTATTTATTTATGCTTATTTATATGTTTATGTATGTATGTATGTATTTATTTTTGTTTTATGTTTTTTTGTTTTGTTTTATGTTTGGATAGATGGATTGATTGATTTTCTTTTTGCAGATCTTCTTGGTACCAAAAGGAAGGCCGTCCCACATCAGAGGCTAAATGGACCAACGGCTGCAGCGTCTCCAAATCAGTAAAAATGGCGTCCGTCCTCTCTGCCACCTGCGTAAGTCCTTCTGCTCACTTTTTTTTTTCAATGGACGCCGACTTACTTGTGGGGAACATTACAATGTTATATTTGGCACTTTCTCTTTACTCTGGCTCCTTACACGCAAAGCGTCACGTTGTCTGCGATTTATGCATTTTTTTGCTACCTGTTTCAGCATCAACACAGCAAAAAAAAATAATAATATATACATTGCGGAAAAGAATCCCCAGTGAGCAGGGTCTCGGGGGTTGTTAGGAAACGGACGCCGTCGACAGTTTGCTCGCTACAAACGTTAAGTGGGACTGATTGGCTGGTGGGAAAATCAATATGCAAATGAGGGCCCCTTTTGCTGATTCGGTCGCAACGTTTGTCGTCCTTGATTGGATTAACAAAAAGGAATGAACGCGCGACTAATTAGGATCCGAATTAGGCCAGCATTGAATTCTATCAACTCCCTATCTTCACGATTTTCCGTTTGGGTTTTGGCGGGTTTGGGGGTGGGGCCAAAAAAACAAAAAAGGCAACATTAACACTTTGTTCAAATTATAACCTGCGTGCTTTGGGGGAAATTTACTCTTAGTTTGAAATGGTATCTTGCTTTTCAATACATAAATAAAAATAATAAATACAAATTAATCTAATTTTTAATAAATCGATTAAAATCAATTCAACCATAATCGCCCATTTCATTGACGATTAAAATCTGTTTTAATTTTTTTTTACTTGAATGCTGACAAAATGGTGATCTAAAGCCGCCACTGGGTTTTAACATTTAACATTAGTCTGTAATTCAGATATTTTTAGGCCAGCAGAGAAGGCCTTGCAGGCCCTGACGGCCCACCGCTGATTTCAGGACAAAATTGTGTTGGCCTTAAACCAGCCTCTAATACCTTAGTCTGTGATTACGATATTTTTCATCCAGCAGATCAGGCCTTGACACTTTAGTTGAAACAACTTCAAAATAAAAGCCTGACGAGGCATTGCTATGGATATATATGATTTGTTCTAAATGACGAAATGAAAACTGTAACTCTTTATGGAAAACTATTTATTTATTTATTCATTCATTCATTTAGAACCAGGATGTGATACCTTAGTCTGTGATTCCGATATTGTTCGTCCAGCGTAGAAGGCCTTGCAGGCTCTGACGGCCCCTCACTGTCTTAACCACATCGACATGAATATTGACTTGGTGACTAGCTTGTACGAAATTGCCGTTTCCACAGGTCACATGATCTCGCCGATGGGCGGAGAAGACACACGTTCAAATAAGGTTGACCAAATTTTGGTGCGTCAAAAAATGGGGCTTCTTCCGCCCCCCCCGAAAAAAAAAAAAACCCAAAACAAGCAAAAAAAAATGAGCAAACTCCAAGTGATTGTTTTTTTTTGATCTTGCCAATTCACTTTCTCTAATGCTGCACTTATGTTGCCCCCTTTTTCTTACACCTTCCCTACTTAAGGAGGAAATCGTGATTGGTAAGTGGATGCTAACCCGCGGATTGAAGGGTATTCATGCTAGGCTACGCTAGGCTAGGCTAACATCACAAGGAAAGATCTTCGCTTTAGCTGATGCCGATGGCGCCTCGCCATTTTCTTTGTCTGCGACGTAGAGAGCCCGTTTTGTGTTGTATGTTATGTCCAGTCGGACCCGTGGGCCGACGCACCCCCACTTTTTTCCGTTTTTTTGGGGACGCTCAATTTTGTTTGTTTTTCCACACGTTTGCTTTGTCTTACTTTTAGGAACACTGTCGCCTTGACTTACGAGTTTTTAGAGGGGTATTTGGGTGCTCCTTGTTCAAAACCGTTTCTGAGAAGGAGGTAGAGCAGGTCGAATGAATACCAACTATTATTTCCATAATTACGAAACATTTTCTTTGAAATACCGCAACTCCAGACTGTTTTTTTAAAACCATTCATATTCCGTCGAGGTATCTGATGCCTATAATTATTGACGATGTATTGCGCAATCGTGTAGAGCTCAAAGGTCAAAAAGAGTTTGGCAATAGCTTCAAATTTGCTGGGATACTATTTTTTTCTACCATGCATTCTATCCATTAGCTCGCTAGCTTGTTAGCTGGCTGTCTATTCGCTAGCTAGCTGGCTGGCTATCTGTTGGCTATCTAGTAGCTAGCTAGATAGCTTTTTATTTGAGTTATTCCAAGTTGTGTAAACGCTGGCGCGTATGGCTGTCACTGCTCACCCACAAAAAAAAATCCTCTGACTGTAAAGTGACTTTGAGAGTTTTGAAAGGTGCTTACAAATGAAATGTATTATTATTAATTATTTTAATTAATAATAATAATAATAATAATTATTATTATTATTATTATTAATTATTTTAAATAATAATAATAATAATAATAATAATAATTATTATTATTATTATTGGATGGGATTGGATTGGATTTGCCTTTATTAGTCTCGCAGTGGAGAAATTTACATTTCACAGCAGCAAAGTTATGAAAGAAATTATTATTATTATTATTATTATTATTATTATTATTATTATTATTATTATTATTATTATTATTATTATTATAAACTCGTTCAGCTTCTAGTTGGTTAGGCTTTCACTATGACTCATCTCCAAGTCTTGAACATCCACTCAAAAGCTGTGCTGATCTCATATCCAAAGCGAAGTGGCGGCGACATCGGCTGTAAATACAGATGATGGCTGAAGAAGCCTTTTCCTCGATGGATCACTCCTGTACGACTGAGAGCCTACACAGACGTATTTGTTTACATTAAAATTGTATTATTATATATAAGTAATGTATATATAAGTAAAATATATCAGTAATAACCATATATTACAGTTACAGGTGACATCCGACTTACCACCGACTTGTGTTCCGACCAAACGGTCATAAGTCGAAATGGTCGTATATCGAAATCCATTCAAAATGTCGAATAGAGACTCGGAGGCAAAATGGGTATGTATGGGTCTGGAGGTCATGGTCGTAAATACGGGTGGTCGTAAGTCGAACTGGTCGTAAATCAGATTTTAGCTGCTGTATGTTAGCGTAACATTTTTGGTATCGTGCCGGAACGGATTACTGACATTAACCATTATTTCAATGGAGACAGTTGATTTGAGATATGAATGATTTGAGATACAGTTCTAGTCCCCGAAAAGGATGGATAAAACTCTTAAGTCAAGGCATCACTGGCAGTGTTTTAGCCTAGAGCGCTTTTTTCTACACTATTCTGGCTGCATGTCTCAAATTTGCATGACGTCTTTATAGCGCTTCGAAGATTGACGAGGCTCAATCTGTAATTTAAAATTGTTATTTTTATTTTTTTTTTGGGGGGGGGGTCTAGTGTTTTTTTTTCACAGGAATATGAGGATGATTTCACTGTCAATCAAGCAGCTAGCATGCTCCGTGTAGCCGCTCAATCCGGTGATTGTCGGCTTCTTCTGTCTGCCTACAGACGTTCTTATCAAAACCTTCCCGTGGACTAGCGTCCGGCCGGGATGAGCGATCGCACGACTGCGACTCCGGTAACGACACCTCGTCGCCGCCATCCTGTGAGACGGGCGCGGCCGACAACAGCGAAGCGCGGCGGAGGCGGCGTGCTTCGCCGTCATCGCCGGCCAAGCTGCCGTTGGCCAAAAGGGACGACGACGTCTCTGACTCTGGGAATTCGGTGACCAGCTACGCTTCCTTGTGCAGAGGCGGCGGGGAAGGCGGCTTGAGTGTCGCTCCCCTAAAGAGGTGAAGTTGTGCTAGCCATCCATTGACTCGGTCAACAGGCCAGACAGGTTATGGGTTAGGGGTAAGGGTTAGGGTTAGAGGGGTTAGGGGTTAGGGTTAGGTGTGAGGGTTAGGGGTTAGGGTAAGGGTTAGGGTTAGGGTTAGGGGGGTTTGGGTTATGGGGTTAGGGTTATGGGGTTAGGTTTAGGGGGTTAGGGTCAGGGTTAGGATTAGGTTTCAGGGTTATGGTTAGGATTAGGGTTATGGTTTAGGGGTTAGGGTTAGAGGTTATGATTAGGGGTTAGGGATATGGGGTGATGATTAGTGTTAGTACATATTGGTTTTTATAAGGTTAGGGTTCAGGTTAGGGGTTAGGGTTGGGTTTAGGGTTAGGGGTTATTGTTAGGATTAGGCGTTTTGGTTAGGATTAGGGTTATGGGTTAGGGTTCAGGTTAGGGGTTACGGGTTAGGGTTGGGGTTGCAGTTAGGGTTTTATGGTTAGGATTAGGAGTTATTGTTAGATTAGGATTATGGGTTTTGGGTTAGGGTCAGAGGTTATGGTTAGGGGTCAGGTGTCAGGGGTTAGGGTTATGTAGTTAGGGTTATTGTTAGTACATATTGGTTTATATAGCGCTTTGACAACAACTGAAGCGAAAACAAAGCACTAACATAGAAAAAAAGGGGAACGCTGACCCTTGTGGAAAAGAAGAAACATTGCAAGAGGCCATGGACAGTGCTTTATCAGCAGCCAAGCATGACAAAAAACATAGCCCGAACAAATTCGGTAATGGCGCTCTACGTCATATTTTCAATTCCCGAATAAATTTGTGAATGAGTTAAAATATTAACATTTAGTTGATGGTATAATGATAGCATCTAATTGATAAAATAAAGTATGATTATTGGATGCGTAAAATGTAATCCTCTGGGCATAGTAATGAGCCTTGAGGAATACCTAGGATCCTGTGAGATCGCAACATCAGTGATGGGATTGGCGAGAATGAAGTCTTCAATTTGAAATGTGCTTTTCGCACAGAGAGCACGAGGCTTTGGGATGTCGATTCAACACCGTAAGATCGCCACCGATGTCATCTCGACGGCAATCGAGCCCCGAGTCGCATCGACGACGCAACAGGAGCATCTCCTCGCAAAGTTCCAGATACTCTGGACGACGGCTTCCGAGTCCCTCGCTGTCATCTGCGAGGTCCCAAATAGTTGCACCGATGCAGTTTTTCAATTTTTTTTTGCGGTGACCTTGATTTGATGGTGGTTGTCATTGTAGCTCCTATTCGCGATCGCCGAGCTATTCGCTGGATCTGAAGGAACGACGGGGCAGCAGAAGCTCCAGCGGAACCTACTTTGGACATCGCAGGTCAAATTTCATTTTTTTTACTTCTGGTGTGTCACAAATACATCAAATGTATGCAGTTTACCCACAGAAAAAAAACTATACTGTGACTGTAAAGTGACCTTGAGAGTTTTGAAAGGCGCTTATAAATTAAATGTATTGTTCTTATGATTATTATGTCATCAAATGATGAGAGATATTTGTCTATTTGAACCCAATTGTAAAAATTGAATCAAGTGATACCCCGAGATTGAGCCTTGTGGCACACCTCAAGTGAAACCAGCGACTGAAAATACCAAACCAAGATCCACTGACACTGTAAGTGCTGTTGATACGTTTGTCTATAACTGCTATCCCATAGTTGACCAGGAGATGGCTGTGCTTCATTTTTCTTGACATTACGTTGGATTGGATTGGATTGGATTTGCCTTTATTGGTCTCGCAGTTGGGTTGTTGTCACTTCCGGTACAGGTTTTACTTTCCGCGCCGATTTAAGTTTCATTTTACTGAGAAGACGGCGAGAATGGACATGCTTTATCGCTGTACAGTTTAGCAAGGAAAAGATCAAAACTTCCATTTCGGACGGAAAGCGGGTAAAGTGTTCTTCTGTGCTTCCATTCGACCAACGACACCACCGCAGAACTACAAACAAGTATAAAAATACAGCTATTATTTACACAAAAACGTATGCTGTGCTTGCCTCTCCGAAATGGAAGTTTTGAACTTGCTAAACTGTACAGCGATAAAGCATGTCCATTCTCGCCGTCTTCTCAGTAAAACGAAACTTAATGAAGCACGGAAAGTAAAACCTGTACCGGAAGTGACAACAACCGCCATCTGCTGGTCAACTATGTGATAGCAGTTACAGACAAAAGCATCAACATTTACAGATACTTTTCGGCCTTTGCAGGTCCCGATACAGAAAACGAGCGTCCAGCTCACGAGAGACGGACGGCGACCGCAAGATCAGCCGGAAGAGACGAAGACGCAGGTCCTACTCCCCCGTCAGGAAGAGAAGGAGGGACTCGCCCAGCCACCTGGAAGCCAGACGGATCACCAGGTACTCGAATCTTCACCTCCACAAAAACTAATTAGTGAAAAAAAAGACTAACAGGGTGCTTAGCTCAAAATGTGTCCACTCCAGTGCCAGGGTTTTTGTCATTGTCACTCGAATTCCAGGACCCACAGAATATTGAGTTCTAGGACTACATAAACATTCAATACAGCGTTAGAAACCTGAGACGCTCTTCTTTCATCACAAAAAAATAGTTAATTCCTAAATTATATTGGTCTGGAGTTATCTGAGCTTGAAATGGGGGCATATGTCCAAAATACAATGCAATACATACATATCAGCTCCTGTATTTAGTTTTTCTACTTCTTTCCTTCCTTTCCTCTTCCTTTCATAACTTTGCTGCTGTGTAGTCGCTAATAGATAGCTACCTAGCCAGCTAGATAGCTAAATGATAGCTAAATAGCTAGCGAGCCAGCTAGACAGCTAATAGCTAGCTAATAGATAGCAAATAGATAGTTAGGTAGCTAGCTAGCTAATAGATACAGTAATAATAATAATAATACATTTCATTTCTAAGCTGTAAAGTGACCTTGAGAGTTTTGAAAGGTGCTTATAAATGAAATGTATTATTATTATTTTTATTTTTTATTACTGTATCTATTAGCTAGCGAGCTAGCTTTCTATCTATTTGAGTTCCGGGTTGAGTGAACGCTGGCGCATGTGGCTGCCACTGCTCACCCACAGAAAACCTTACCCTGTGACTGTAAAGGGACCTTGAGAGTTTTGAAAGGTGCTTAGAAATCAAATGTATTATATTATTATATGTATTTATTTTTATTTCTATATTTTTTATGTCTTTATTGATTGATTCATTCATGTAACCATTCATCCATATATTTATTCATTTATTTAAATCGTTATTCATTTGTGTGTTTATATATATATATATATATATATATATATATATATATATATATATATATATGTGTGTGTGTGTGTTATTATTATTACTATTGGTTTATATAGCTCTTTAACAACAAAGCGCTAATATGGAAAAAAGGGAAATGCTGTCCCCTTGTGGAAAAAAAAAACATTGCTAGCGCTTTATCGGCACCCAAGCATGAAAAAACAAAACCCGAACACATTCGGAAATGGCGCTGGACATCACGAATCAATTTGTAAAAGGCAGTGAATGAATTCAAAACGAAATGAACCTTGTTGACGTTTTTTGGATAAGTCGCTTCTCAGACGTTTTTTTTTTTTCCCCTTTGTTGCTCTGCAGCGCCCGCAAGAGGCCCGTCCCGTACTTGCGCCGTAGCCCTTCGTCCCGCAGCAGCACGCCATCACCCAGAAGCCTGTTCCACCTTTGCCGCCGTAGCATGTCGTCCTCCTCTTCCTCCTCTTCGGCCTGCGAGAGCAACAGTCGCAGCTCCTCGTGGAGCTTTGAGGCGCGCCAGCGCAGTGCTAGCAGGTATTAGCTGTCCCTCAACAAATGGGTGATGCTTGTTAAAGTCCCAACTAAAATTTCAACTTGTGTCATGTCAACCACAATAACAGTCATTATTTTTGACTTCAAATGTGAAAACTAGTTATTTGTTATTTTTTGTGCGCTCTGTATGTGATCTATGGAGGGGATGAAACATTGAATTATGAGCCTCACTAGCATATATGCTAGCGGGGCTAATTATGAGCACTGCTAGCATCTCTACGAGCCTAGATTAGCCTTCTAGTAGGCTAATCGAAGTGAGCAAGCTATTTGGTTAGCTTGTGCGGCAACCATTTTGTGTTGAATACAATCGGGAAGCACTCCTCTCCCTCCCCCGAAAATTTTGCCATTTCTTTGCTTTCTTTGACTGAAGTTGCGTGAATAAACCAAATAACAACCAAGCTACTATTTCAGCTTTTCAGAGTAAAAGCTACTTTAATGAAACTGTTCTTTTGTGTGCGACTAAAAAAAATATGTACTTATTTATCTATCGATCGATCTAGCTAGCTATATTGCTAGCTATTATGCTAGCTATCTTGTTAGCTATCATGCTAGCTATCTAGTTCGCTATCTTGCTAGCTCGTTTTCTAGCTCGCTTGCTAGCTCGCTTAATAGCTAGCTTGCTAGTTCGCTTACCAACTCGCTATGTATCTGTCTCTAGCTAGTTAGCTCGCTATGTATCTGTCTCTAGCTAGTTATCTCACTATCTGTCTCTAGCTAGTTATCTCGCTTGCTAGCTCACTATCTATCTGTCTCTAGCTAGTTAGCTCGCTTGCTAGCTCACTATCTATCTGTCTCTAACTAGTTAGCTCTCTTGCTAGCTCACTATCTCTCTGTCTCTGGCTAGTTAGCTCGCTTGCTAACTCGCTATCTATCTGTCTCTAGCTAGTTAGCTACCTTGCTATCTATCTTCCTCTACCTAGATCGCTATCTATCTATCTGCCTATTAATCTATCTATTGATCTATCGATCGATCTAACTAGCTATGTTGCTAGCTAGCTGTTTTCCTCGCTGGCTAGCTCGCTTGCTAGCTCGCAATCTATCTGTCTCTACTTAGTTAGCTCATTTGCTAGCTCGCTATCTGTCTGCCTATTTATTTATTTATTTCCATTTTATCATGCCATCCATTGGTGTAAATATCCTTCGGTATGAACTGTAAATATGTAAATGCTTGAATGTATGGATTGATTTTACTGTCAATGTAAAAAATAGCGACAAAAATGTACAAATATCTATCTGTATGTTTTCCCCTCGCCCCAAAAAAAAAAACTGAAAATTGTCAGTGTTTCACAATCAGCGGTTTATTATGACCGAATATCTCATCATAATTTATATTTTAAATCTAGGACAATTTTATAATAATAATAAGAAGAATACATACATTTGATTTCTAAGCGCCTTTCAAAGCTCTCAAGGTCACTTTACAGTCACAGGATACGTTTTTCTGTGGGTGAGGAGCGGCAGCCACATGCGCCAGAGCTTACTCAACCCGGAAGTAACTCAAATAGATAGAGACCTAGCCAGCTAGCTAATATATAGCCAATAGCTAGCCAGCTAGATAGCTAGCTCGCTGAAAAGCAACGCAGCTATACAGCTAATAGATAGCCAGCTAGATAGGTAGCTATCCAGCCAGATAGATATATAGCTAATAGCCAGCTAGATAGCCAACCACCCAGCTAGATAGATAGCTAGCCAGCTATTAGATAGCAATTAGATAGCATAGTGCAAGTTTAAATATGCATTGCTAGCCAATAAGGATGGCTCCCATTCAAAAGAATGTCAAATGATGTCAATCCAATGCCAAGCGCCTTTTTGTTGTTGTTGTTGTTGTCCACTTGTAATGGTTCTCTTTTTGCTCATGTCTGTTTAATGGTGGCCCGAGTCCCTCGTGTATTTGTCCCGTCGGCGTGAAAACGAGTGTGCGAGCGTCACAAATAAAGATGATCAAATCACTCTGTTGGAGGTAAGAAAACAAATGCGGGTACGTGTGTTCCTTTGGCCGCGCTGACTTCAACCGCTTGACTCGTCTTCTATTCCGGACGTCGTGACTCATTCATGCGAAAAAAAAAACAACAACAACAAAAAAGGGAGGAAGGGGGGCGGGGGGGCTATGCTGTAAAAAGTGTCCCATCGGCACAACTTAAAGGACAACCGACGTCACTTTTTTGTTTGTTAACTGACATCTGAAAAATGTTTTATATATAGCAACTAAAACACCAAAAACACGCAGTATGATATTTTTATTCAAATGCAAAACACCAATAAAAATGACTGTCCAAAATCTGCAAAAAAATGGAGCTGCGAATTGGGCATTTTCAGAAAGCCCCGCCCCCAGTTTGTGACGTCACACCAAGACGTCTTGCATTGCTTGTGAAACAAAACAATGGCTTCAGATTGGGAGAATATGCTTTCTTGTTACACATCCAGTTATGAATGTGATTCAAATAGTTCTGAAGAGGAAAGCATACATGTTTGCAATCGATTAAAGAATTTGTTTGTGCCATTTTGAGGCAACATTGGGGGCAAATCTCTCACCCAAAAAAAGAGGCACAAAATGGCGACCTCCTGTGGCCACAGGCTGATAAATTCCTTTTATGGCGCTTGGACGCCCTCTTCTGGCGCCTTTTTAGTGCAACACGAGGTTTTCAGACCAAACAAGTACAGCAAAATACATTGATATGATGGAAGGACCGCTACAATGTGTCTTTTTTTCGGTCAGGGGGCGTTCCTTTAGTGACGTCACGTACGGACTCGTCACCAACTCAAAAACAAGACTTCCTGAATATTCAGCGCGAGTCTTAAAACGTAAAATATAGCTAGATGCCGTGGAATCTTTGTAAAATACGCTCAGTACAAGTCATTTGAAGCCATTTTACAAATTATGGCTTTTAAAGTGAGAATTCTGACTTTATTCGCAGAATTCTGACTTGAAAGTGAATAGTCACAAATCTGAGAATAAAGTCAGAATCTATTTTTTTCCTCTTCTGTAGACTCACAACCCCCCAAATGAGTGCAAGTGTTTTTCCTTGACCTCTGACCTCTGACGCTTTCTCCTGACAGTTTGAAAGTTTTTTTTACACTCTTGCGCACTCCCCCGGCACGTTCCGGAGAAAGGCTATAAAAGGAGAGCCCAGGGAAGGGGGTGGGCCATTGGATCCCTTTTTTTGTGTGTGTGTGTGTAGTGGACGTGGACGGCGCTGGACAAGTCGCCGAGCTTCTGTTAACTTGGATCGGACATGGCGGAAGGAGACTTTTACACGGTCGGCGGGCGGCAGAGGTTCCCGCGCGACCCCTTCGGAGAGTCAATGGCCTCACGGTTCTTATCGGAGGACGATTTTGGGATGCCGTCCTTCCCGGACGATTTGTCCATGGACTGGCCCGGTTGGGCCCGGCCGGGCCGGCTGAGCTCCCGCCTGGGCGCGTCGACGCCACCCTTCGGGAGCGGGCTGAGGTCGGCTTTTCCGGAACGCCGGCGCTCGCAAGCGGGGCCGTCGCTGTTCGGCGCAGGCCGTTATGGCGATTCCTCGCCGGCCGCCTGCCCCGCCGCCGGGGAACCGTGGAAAGTGTGCGTCAACGTGCACAGTTTCAACGCGCAAGAGCTCAACATTAAAACCAAAGAGGGATTCGTGGAAGTGTCAGGTGAGCCCCCCCCCCCCCCACCTCCATCTTTAAAAAAACAACAACATATTTTTGCCCGTTTTGCGGTTGTTTTTGTCGCTGTTTCGTTGGAGAATCGTGACTTGTTAAATAGACAATTTCTGCGTCAATGCTTTGGTCGCACAATGTTTTCTTTATTTTTCAACCCCTCCAACGCCCAAATATATTTGCGGATTAAGTTTGCCTTTTAGAAAAAAAAAATCCTGAAAGGAAACCAAATTGTACCTTGGTGATTTTGTCATCTGTCATTTTTTTCAATTCCAAAATAAATACAGGTAACATCCAACTTACGACCGTGTGCCGTTACGACCAAACAGTCGTAAGTCAAAGTGGTCGTATGTTGAAATCCATTCAAAATGTTGAATAATGCTATTTTCGTGAAATGTTATTTTCGTGAAATGCAATTTTTTTCCCCTGCGGATTTCCATGAAATTTGCGACAATTCCTTTCGGGAAATGTTATTTTCGTGAAATGTTATTTTTGTGAAATGTTATTTTCGTGAAATGCTATTTTTTTCCCCTGCGGATTTCCATGAAATTTGCGACAATTCTTTTCGTGAAATGCTATTTTCGTGAAATTTTATTTTCGTGAAATGCTATTTTTTTCCCTACGGATTTCCATGAAATTTGCGACAATTCCTTTCGGGAAATGTTATTTTCGTGAAATGTTATTTTTGTGAAATGTTATTTTCGTGAAATGCTATTTTTTTCCCCTGCGGATTTCCATGAAATTTGCGACAATTCCTTTCGGGAGATGCTATTTTTGTGAAATGCTATTTTCGTGAAATTTTATTTTCTTGAAATGCTATTTTCGTGAAATTTTATTTTCTTGAAATGCTATTTTCGTGAAATGCAATTTTTTTCCCTTACGGATTTCCACGAAATGCGCGCCAATCCTTTTCGTGAAATGTTATTTTCGTGAAATGCTATTTTCGTGAAATGCTATTTTTTTCCCGCGCGGATTTCATGAAATTTGCGCCAATTCTTTTCCTGAAATGCTATTTTGGTTTGATTTTGTTTTCATGGCCACTTTGTTGACTTTTTCCCATGCGGATTTCCATGAAATCTGCCTGGCGGCCATTTTACATCCGTCGCCGAACGATTTTTCATTCGCAGTCGTACAGTCCGAATTCCTCTCTTGCTGTTACCCGCACACCTGTTGCGCATTCCCGGAACCCTCCTGCGGCTACCGAGCTGACTTGAACAAAATAAAACCCGGCTTGCCGTCAACGCGTAGGCCAGAATGTTCTGGACAGTTGTCATGTTCGGTCGTACTTTGTCATAGGTCGCTAACGCGGGGACGTTGAACGCTATGGTGACTTGTAGTGACCCTTCCCCGGCCCCCCTTCCATTACTTTGTGTTTATGGTATGCCAGTTGGGTGGTTCAGTCAGCAGCTGTCAGCGAATGGCGTCTCGAGATTCATTCTAAAAGTGTAGCAACAGCTTGCGGGGAGAAGCGGAAAGACGCGAGTTGAGTAGCAACAGTCCAAAAGTCGTCGGATTTTGACCGAATTTGGGAAATATTTGAGTATATCATGAATTTTTATAGGTATGTTTGTACGTTAGGCGTAGTCCCACCAAAAAGCCTCGCGGGAAAATGTGTGGCAAGTCGGCCATTTTGTTTTTTAGCTCATCCTCCTTAAAAACAACTCATGTCACATTACAATTGGCAGTAAACTGGCTATATTTTGGCTATCTGGCTATTTATTTGCTATCCGTTAGCTAGCTATATAGCTGTTAGCTGTCTAGCTGACTGGCTGTAAACTGTCTCGCTAGCTAGCTGTTGGCTATCTAGCTATCTATTTGCTATTTATCTGTTAGCTCTCTATCTAGCTGTTAGCTCTCTAGCTGACTGGCTGTAAACTGTCTACCTGGCCAGCTGTTGGCTATCTTGCTATCTATTAGCTATTTAGTTGCTATCCGTTGGCTAAATATCTAGCTGTTAGCTCTCTAGCTGACTGGCTGTAAACTGTCTAGCTGGTTAGCTGTTGGCTATCTGGCTATCTATTACCTATTAATTTGCTATCCGTTGGCTAGATAGCTAGCTGTTAGATGTCTATCTGACTGGCTGTAAACTGTCTAGCTGGCTAGCTGTTGGCTATCTGGCTATCTATTAGCTTTAGACTTCCAGGATGAAATTGTGTTGTGAAGTTGTTGTTTCCTGTCAATCACGATCCCGTAGGCGACACATGAAGCTTCCAGAAACACGTTTACGCAGCACCTTTGGAATGTGCGCTCTCACTCCGCCGTGACGGAACTCGCTCAAAACAAAAATGGCGGCCGAGGCGAGTATCCTCCTGAGAATCCGCTCGTCGCTGGCGGCTCACTTGACATTTAGCAGCTGCTCGCCGCGCTGACAGATACGGAAGACATCAAGCGAGGCTTGCGAGAAAAGGGGGGAAGCTGAGGCCAATCGCTCACCTTAGTTATCTTTTATAATAATAATAATAATTAATAATAATAATAATACATTTAATTTACAAGCGACTTTCTTAACACCCAAGGACACTTTACAATAACATATTAGCTAGCTATTAGCGGTCTAGTTGGCTGGCTATCTATCTTATCTATCAGCGGTTTAGCTCGCTGTTTAGCTATCTTTCCATCTATTTGAGTTACTTCCGGGTTGAGTGAACGCTGGCGCGTGTGGCTGCCGCTGCTCACCCACAGAAAAATTTATCCCATAACTGTAAAGTGACCTTGAGAGTTTTGAAAGGTGCTTAGAATTGAAATGATGATGATGATTATTATTATTATTATTATTATTATTATTATAATAACCAACGCCTCCCCCCCCCACCAAAAAAAAAAAGACACACCAGAGAGAGATCAACACCGACTGTGTTTTTTTGTCTTCTTCAAGTATTGATTTGTCCTCTTCCCGACAGGAAAACATGAAGAGAAGCAAGAGGAAGGAGGAATCGTCACAAAGAATTTCACCAAGAAGATACAGTGAGTGCAGAAGTGTTTGTGTGTTCGTTATATATATATATAAAAGTCTCGTTATATGGATATTCTCGGGAGTCGGAAAAAATATCGATATAACCAGACTATCGATATATCCAATCCTGCGGCATGTAAATTTTCTCCTTGCGTTCATAGAAATAGTATCGTAATAAGCAGTACTATCCATATAACCGATATCAATATAACAAGACTTTACTGTCCACTTACTTTACTGTACTGTATATATATATATATATATATATATATATATATATATATATATATATATATATATATATATATATATATACATACACACACATACACACGTCCCTTCCGTCCGTCGTGGTCGCCCCCACCCCCAAGTCACGACTATAAATAACTACGGTGAGGTTTGGAGAGGAGCGTCTGACACTCCCTTCGTTGGCCCTCTCCTGTGACGAGGGTCTCGGGGTCGGCTGATTCTGCCGGGCAGAATCGTGTGGGCCGGCCGGCCGCGGCCTTATTTGGCAAAGGCTTTTCCCGGATGTTCCTCTCCAACTTTTTTTTCAAGCCCTCCGGCCCATTTTTGGAATGCGGGAGGAAACCTGAGTAAAACCTTACGCCTGGTTTATATGGCGCTTTAACAACAGGTAAAGCTGTAACAAAGCGCTAACATGGACAAAAGGAAATACTGCCCCCTTGTGGAAACGAAAAAAAAAAAACATGTTAATTTTAATTTCAATTTGATTTGTTTCTTAATTTTAATTTTAATTTTAATCGTGTTCTTTCAATTGTAATTTTAATTGTAATTTTAATTTTAATTGTAATTTTGTGGAAGGGAAAAACATTGCCAGAGGTCTGGCCAGTGCTTTATCGACACCCAAGCAAGAAAAAAAACAAAACCTTAACAAATTGTAGAATGGCTCTCCACGTCATTTTGAATTCCTGAATAAATTTGTGAATGGCAGTGAATTTTTTCTTTCATTTATCAAATGTTTTTTTTCTCACAAATTTTCCTCCAAGCTTCCAACCTGTTGACAAATGAAATGACAAGTGATTTTTTTTTCTTACTCTGACACATTTTATGCTTAACGTGACGCAATGTCGCGGTTTCCCCGGCAACCAACCCCCCCCCCCCCCCCTCTCATGTGCTCACCCGGCAGGATCCCGACGGACGTGGACCCCCTGACGGTGTTCGCCTCGCTCTCCCCCGAAGGCGTGCTCATCATCGAAGCTCGCCAGACGCCGCCGTATTACCTCTTCAGTGACGAAGCCCCGCCCCCACCGCCGCCGCCGCCTGCACCGGTGGACGACCCCGACTCCCCCCACAAGCTCCAAGAGGCAGCGGTGCACTAGACCACCCCGGCCTCCATCTTAGCCAACGCTAAGAAAATGTTTGTTTTTTAAAAACTCATTCACTGCCTGACGATGTGCAAAAATATGTCCACTCCAGTGCCAGGGTTTGTCACTTTAGAGTCACAGGATAAATTTTTATGTGGGTGAGCAGCGGCAGCCACACGCGCTAGCGTTCACTCAACCCGGAAGTAACTCAGATAGAAAGTGAGCTAGCTAGCTAAGAGACAGCTAGCCAACTAGATAGCTAATAGATAGCCAGCCAACCAGATAGCTAATAGATAGCTAGCCAGCTAGATAGCCAATAGATAGCTAGCCAGCCAGATAGCCAATAGATAGCTAGCTAGCCAGATAGCTAATAGTTAGCCAGTCAGTCAGATAGCTAATAGCTAGCTAGATAGATAGCTAGCCAGTCAGATAGCTAAAAAAATAAATACAAGTAACATCCGACTTACGACCAGCTCGACTTACGACCACCCGTACTTACGACCATGACCTCCAAACCCTTTTTTTTTTTTTTTAATGCTACGCCTGGCACCGCAACGCGCTAGCCTCCGAGTCTCTATTCAACATTTTGAATGGATTTCGAGTGTTTGTTCGGAATGGAACTCGGTCGTAAGTCAGATGTTACCTGTACATAAATAATAATAATAATAATAATAATAATAATACATTTCATGTCTAAGCGCCTTTCAAAACTCTCAAGGACACTATACAGTCACAGGATTTTTTTTGTGTGGGTGAGCAGCGGCAGATAAATAAAGTAATATATAAATAAATTAATAAACAGGCAACTACATAAAGCAATAAATGGCTAAATAAGTTAAAAAAATAATAAATAATAAAAAGGCTAATAAATAGACTGAAAATAAATAAATAATGCATACATAAATAATAAATACACAATGAATGAATGAATGTCATTGTCACTCAAATTCCATGACCCACAGAATATTGAGTTTTAGGACTTCATAAACATTCAAGTAACCATAGACTATTTTCTTTCATCAGAAAAAAAAGAGTTAATTCCTAAATGATATGGGTCTGGAGTTATATGAGCTTGAAATGGGGGCGGATGTACAAAATACAAACTATATTATAAATTATAATTTAATAAAAATATATTATAAATATAACAAAGCGCTAACATGGAAAAAATAGAAGTACCGCCCTCTTGTGGAAGAGGAAAAACCTTACCAGAGGTCTGACCAGCGCTTTATCGCCACCCAAGCATGAGAAAAAAAAAAACAAACCCCGAACAAATTTGGGAATGGCGCTCTACGTCCTATTTTCAATTCCCGAATAAATTCATAAATGGCAGTGAATGAGTTAATAATATTGTTTGCGTACACGTTGGTAAAAAGAAATTCTCAAAAAATATTAAAAGTCCAATTCATCAATGGGGGGCGGGGTTTTCCTCTTTTTTTATGCTGGAGGAAATCAAAAGCCCTTCCCCCACATTTTTTTGCGCTATTTTGTAAATAGAATTCATCTGGATTGTTCATTGGAATGTTTGTTTTCTATGTGCGTGTTATTTTATTATTATTATTTTTGGATGAATCTCTGTCGCAATAAATAATGTCGTCGGGTTCATTTGGATCTTTTCTGTGACAAATCTGCTCCGTCAATGCGTCAATCATTTTGGCTGACTCCATGGCTGCCATGGCAACAATTTCATCTCATTGCTATTCATAGCGGATGACAACTTTGGTATCGTTTTGACGTGTTTTTGAAATTAATTTCTAATAATAATTATACATTTGATTTATAAGCACCTTTCAGAACTCTATAGGTCACTTTACAGTCAAAGGATGCGTTTTTCTGCGGGTGAGCAGCGGCAGCCACACGTGCCAGTGTTCACTCAACCCGGAAGTAACTCAAGTAGACAGAAAGCTAACTAGCTAGCCAATCGATAGCCAACAGATACCTAGCTAGATAGCCAGCTAGCTAATAGATAGCTAGTGAGATATTTAATAGCTAGCTAGCTAACTAGATAACTAATAGCTAGATAGCCAGCTAGCCAGATAGATACCTAATAGACAACAAATAGATAGCCAGCCAGATATCCAGCTAATAGGCAGCAAATAGATAGCCAGCTAGGTAGCAAGCTACACAGGCGCGCGATTTTGCTGCATCTGTTTCCAAATGGACATTTTTTTTCTCCATCTGTTTTTTTTCCGGTTGGCATAATAGCACATTTCTTTTTCATATTTTTGATTTGTTTAAAAAAAATCGAGACGGGTGTCATTTTGAGGCAGAACTGAACAGGCATCGACGTGGACAGCCCGCATTCGACTCCCAACCCGGCGAACCAAAAAAAAAAAAAAAAAATGTCGCCACCAGCCGCTTGCCGTCGCTATGACGACGCAGGCGGCTCCGATGACGTTCGCCGCCTTCGCTAAAGATAATCAAGGCAATATGTCGCTCTTATTAGCACATCCAACTCTTTGGACCCCCCCCCCCCACCTAAACATCCCCAACCCCCTATGGAGCTTTTTCGCCATGCGCACACGCCAGCCATTTTGTTATGCGCACGCGCCTCCCTTCCAGGTGTTCGCACTTCATCACACAAGGCGATTGTCCCGCTCTTGAGAGATTTGCGGTAAATGAAGTCATCCATCAACAGAAGCCAATGGGAAGGTGAGAAGAAAAATGCTTTGTCACAGATTGGGGGGGCTGAACGGAAGGTGCTAATATTTCCGAAAGTAGAGCATAACACAATCAAGAATGATGTATATATTTGCTATTTAGCTGCCTGGCTAGCTATCTAGTAGCTATATAGCTATCTATCTAGCTAGATTACCATTAAAAGTCGGAAAGGAGACGGCAAAAATGAACAAATGTATCTATTTGCTATCTAGTTGCTTGGCTAACTATCTAATAGCGACATAGCTATCTGGTTAGCTATCTAATAGCAATATAGCTATCTATCTAGCTAGATTACCATTGAAAGTCAGAAAGGAGATGGCAAAAATGAACAAATGTATCTATTTGCTATCTAGTTGCCTGGCTAGCTATCTAATAGTATATAGCTATCTAGCTGGCTGTCTATTGGCTAGCTAGTGAGCTTTCTTTCTATTTGAGTTCCTATTTGAGTTACTTCCCGGTTGAGTGAACGCTGGCTCGTGTGGCTGCCGCTGCTCACCCGCAGAAAATGTTATCTTGTGACTGTAAAGTGACCTTGAGAGTTTTGAAAGGCACTTATAAATGAAATGTATTATTATTATTATTATTATTATTATTATTATTATTATTATTCTAAGATGACGGCTTCCCATTCGCATGTAGTGTGAACGGGAAAGTAATTAGGCGCGCTGCATAGCCCAAACGAGCTATTTGCGTTTGAGGAAAGGTTATCTTTTGAAGCTAAAGTGCCCTAATGAACTCATTTGTCACGTTTGTCACACCCGCATAACTGCCAGCTATGCGTGCATGTGTTTGTGCCCGCGCGCGCTATGTTAAATTAGATCAGCGTTAAGTAATGATGCATGGAATAATTCATCCTTAATTTCCTCCGCAGGAGTCGAATCAAGCAGAAGATCAACCATTGATCTTCAACATACAGTTTTATGCTAACATTAGCCTGAGTTCAAATGTAGTTTGCGCGGGAATGTCATTATTCGATCTCAGAATGTCGTTTTCGTGCGGAATGAAATGGGAAATGACGTAGTTTGTGCGACTTGGAACAACGTATTGTTTGTAGCAGAGGTAAATGTGAAACGCTGTAGTTTTCAGTGGAGTAAAATGCGGGATGTTGTAGTACGCGTGGGAATATACTGTGACATGAAAAGAATACAGGATAGAATGATCGATTATAGTTGGCAAGGGACAGAAATTTGTCATAGTTTAGTGTGTAGGGCTATGCTACTCAGATGTACTGTATCAGAATCAGAAAACCTTTATTCGTCCCACAATGGGCAAATTTGCAATATGCATCTATGATAATGTAGTTTGTATGGAACTTAAAATAACGTAGTTTGCATGGGGAAAATATCTATCTATCTATCTATCTATCTATCTATCTATCTATCTATCTATCTATCTATCTATCTACCTACCTACCTACCTACCTACCTACCTACCTACCTACCTATCTATCTATCTATCTATCTATCTATCTATCTATCTATCTATCTATCTATCTATCTATCTATCTATCTATCTATCTATCTATCTATCTATCTATTGTCCTGACTGATTATGGGGTCTACGACTGGCCTGATTGCCCCATTTGCTCTGGTATCACCTCATCAGCATAACTAAGCCTATGTGGTAACAATCTCAGAAGTGTGTTGTAAGGACGATCCAAATTAAAACCTCACACCACCGTGGCGATTTAGTGAAGGGTTTTGCTGTCTTATAAGCAAATGCTTCTTTTAGGAAAATGGAACTCAATTCTTCACTAGTTGACGCAGTACATACTTGAATACTTTTTCAGGAGGACGTAGCTTAGGAGAATACAGTTTGTCTGGGAATTTGTGAGCGGATGCGGCGGTAGAAAGCGCCCGAGGCGTGACAGCAGGTGAGCTTTTGCGTGTGCGCATGCGTGTCTTCTAATATATAGAGCACGGTGGCCCTCACGTTTCCCACCGGAGTGCAAATCTTAGTTTACCCCATGGATGGGGTTGATTCATGTTTTTAATCATTAAAAAAATATGAGCATACATGCCCACATAGGTAAGTATACTGTACCGTACAATGAAAAGGAAAAAAGCACAGGGCAGCGGCGATTCCTGGGGGTCTCAAATCCAATTTGTGGTCCAGCTTTTATGGCCGCAGTGATGCGACTGAGGTTTTTTTTTTTTCTACCGTGAGCAAGGAGACAATGAAGTGAAACATGATCACAAGGTTAACACACTACCGCTCCAGAGCCTCCTCCATCTCCAGTGTGCTTTTTTTTTTCTTTTATGACGGACGAAAGATGAATTACAGGGGAGCAAAATGGCTGCCACCGAGTGGGAGAAGGTCAGACGTGGTGTGATGAATGCCATGGTGTCATTTGGGGACTTTTGAAGGAGGCAATCATTTGTCATTTTGCCAAAGAACACTTAATAAAATAAGAAAACTCACGACAGAAAAAAATCCATCCATTTATCGTTATTCTATCGTGACTCTACCGTAGAGTCATGAGACGTATAGTCTCTACGTCTCTTCTTTTACTTTGAATTCGTTGACTTTCCTGTTGTCTCCGATCCCGCTGCAAGATGGCTTCAATCCCGTCGCAAGATGGCGCCGCGTCGTGTCATGGCGGCTTCAGTTTCCCTCAAAGCACCACCGAAGAAGAAAAAGCCGGAAACGACAGTATGGCGGACAAGTTAGCAAAACAAAAGTGCTGGTGACATCATAAGAAGATATTAGGGAGGAAAAAATGTCCAAAAAACAAATTTATCCAGCCGGAGACGATCGCAAAGTTGATTCATCCACTCGACGTGTTCAAGGTCTGTTCGCTCGCATTCTTATTCCGTTCTTCGAGCGGTTCAAATGCTTTTTTTTCGTTTCCTTCCGTCCGTTGCCGCAGCGACGCCATATGGCCTGCCAAGCTTTGGTTGACAACAGTGACGGCACATTGTGAATTTGTCGTAGTGATCGTTTGAGAATGTCAATAGTTTCTGAGATTATTAAAGCGGTTTTTATTTGTTTCCCAATTAGTGTTGAGAAGATATAAACGTGATCAATAAAAATGCATTTGGCCTCTCCTGTAACAAGACGCTTGGTAGTACATTTAACATCGTGTGTTCACATAATATAAACAAAATACCGTAATGTAAATTAATGTGATATTAGGAACACATTTGTTTACAAAGTGTGTAAACGGTTGTCCCTTTGCATTTATTAGCCCCCAATAAGTACAGGTTATGACAAATAGCTGCGATTGGAACTGTCGCGGCTTGGAATTGAAGCGGATTTACGTGGGACAGGAGATGTGAGACAATCAATTTTCGCCAATGGATGCTACAGCTTCCTGTTTGCTTTCAACATTTAGCTTGTAGTACACGTGCACATTCCTTGATCCACTGGTGAAAAGGACACTTTGATCCTCTCGTTCATGTAAAACTGTTTCATGCAATAAAGAGGGTACAGAAAGTGCTTAAGAGAGAATTGGATTTGGATTGGATTTGCCTTTCTTAGTCTCACAGTGCAGAAATTTACATTTCACAGCAGCAGTTATGAAAGGAATGAAAGTAGAAAAACAAAATACAGCTTAATCGGTTCCCAGAAAGTGTGTGTAAGGCGAAAAGTGTGTATCTCAAAAAATATTTTCCCATAGGAAACCATTAAAATGAGAATAATCCGTTCACAGGTCCCCAAAAAACACAATTTTCTACTTTGTAAGCCTTAAAACTACACAAAATATACCATATTTTATGTATCATAAATATGCTCTTGTATTGTAATTAAAGAAATAAACTGTACTGTTTAATAAAGTGATTTTATTTGCCTTTGTGATGGTCGTTGATGGATTGTCATATTATTTATTCAGTTTGTTTTTCTTCTTTTGACTTTAAGATGGCGCCCTAAGTGCGGCTGCCTTTACAGCAGCTCCTGTACTTTGTTTGTCTTTCAAAATGTTTGTATACTTTTTTGGGTGTTTTTGATGACATCTGATTTAAAGTGAAATTGTTTGGTAAAATGCGTACAATAATAAGATACTGTGAATAGTGTCCACAAATTGGATGCCATTATAAAAATAAAATAGCTTAGAAATTAATAAATAAATTAATAAAATTTGAAAAGTTGCTTTTTCATAAAAGTCTACTTTTAAAAAGTTCTCTAGTTGAATTTGTGGTTTGCATCCGCAAATTAATTTTTCAAAATGTCATTTATCTCTACAAGGAGGTCAACAAAGCCCACTGATATTTGCTCAAAGCAAATTGTGACGATAAATTCTTGCCACTGACTTTGACACTTTCTTCCGCAGACGTCCAGTGTCCGAATGGCGGCCGAGTGGCGCTCACGCCTCCTGTTAACGTTGAAGAGAAGGAGCTCAACGTAGAGGCGCCAAAGGGTAACGATGGTCCGCCCCATGCGGCGGCGGCAGGTGAGTCGTCAGATGGCGGAAGCCCGCGACCCGATGACCCCAAAGCGTCCAAACCCTCCCGAAAGCGCGCCGAGCGCGACGCCGCCGGGTGCGCGCGCTTCGCCTGCACGTTATGCGGCCAGAGCTACGCCTACAAGTGTAATTTGACCCTCCACATGAAAAGGCACACGGGAGAAAAACCCTTCCGCTGCTCCGTGTGCGGCCAAGGATTTATCCAGAAGGTGGCGCTGATGGCGCACACGGTGGCACACACTGGGGAAAAACCGTTCTCCTGCTCCGTCTGCGGCAAAAGCTACTCGTACAAGAACAACCTGAAGGTGCACATGCGCCAGCACGGCCAAAAGCCCTTTGTATGCTTCCTGTGCGGGAAACGATTCACGCAAAAGGTCAACATGGAATCTCACGCCCGCATCCACACGGGAGAGAAACCGTTTTCCTGCTCTTTTTGCGGCAAGCGCTTTGCCCACAAGCCCAACATGGTGGCGCACGGCAGGATCCACGCCGGGGAGAAACCCTTCGCCTGCTCGCTGTGCGGCCAAGGTTTTGCTCAAAAGGTGGCGCTAACGGCGCACGTGCAAGCGCACGCGGGGCAGAAAGGCTTTGTCTGCGCCGTATGCGGTAAAACCTTCTTCCAGGAGGCGAGTTTGGTGTCGCACACCAGAATGCACACGGGCGAAAAACCTTTCGGCTGCTCGCTGTGTGGCCAGAGTTTCGCCCGGAAAGTCACGCTGGTGATGCACACGCGCACACACACGGGAGAGAAACCTTTTGCCTGTTCGTTTTGCCATAAAGCCTTCTCTCAAAAGTCACTGATGGTGACCCACGTGAGAATCCACACAGGAGAAAAACCCTTCGGCTGCTCCCTCTGCGGCCAAGCTTTTGCTCAGAAAGTCTCATTGACTAGACACAGGAGAGTCCACTCGGGGGACAAACCATTTGCTTGTTCCCTTTGCGCAAAGTGCTTCTCCGACAGGAGCAGGTTGACTGCGCACATGCAGACGCACACACAGCAGGGAGAAGAACACCAGGCGGAGGGAGGCACAACTCGTCAACGGGCAAGTCTCTCGGCAGCCCATTCAAGACTGGACGGAGGGTCTCTCTGAAATCCAACTGCACCACTAGATTCTCACATTCAAGTCTCGGCAGATTTGTTGTCCCATGTCAATCACAATAACAGTCAATATTCCTGACTTCAGATTTGAAAACTAGTTTATTTATTAATTTATTGTGCGCTCTTTTATAATATGTGGAGGGGCTTAAACATTAGCATGATTTCCCCAAATTCATACCCCCCCGCCCCCACAGGAAACCGTAACTGTGGCCTGTCGCTAAAAATGACTGACTCACTTAAAGGACATTCAACACCATTTTTTTGTTTCCTAACTGACATCTGAAAACCATTTTATGGCATCTAAAATACCCAAAACTCACAGGCTCGTTTAAGTTTATCCATAGCAAGTTTTCAATTAAAATTCCAAAATAAAAGAAGTAAAACATTTTTTGTCTATTTGTTTCCTTTCCCGAAATAAAAAAAAAAAAACATCGTTCATGCTGATCAGGTATAAACGCTTTAGCGAGAAGAAGGTCGTGAATTGGTGAATAAGCGATAAGTGCTTTCCACGTTCCTCTCTGACTCGCCATTACCGTTGCAAGATGGCGACCGAGGCGTTTCCGTTTTCAATCAAAATTCCCCCCACCCAAAAATTTAATTTTGTTTTGGTTCTGAAATAAATAAAAATTCATCGTTCCTACTGATCAAAGAAGAAAACACGTTGGCGAGAAAAATGTCGGAGATTGGTGAATAGCCGATAAATTGTTTTCCACGTTTCTCCCTCTAACTCGCCAGTACCGTTGCAAGATGGCGGCCGAGGCGTTTCCGTTAAATTCTACCGCAAGTTTTCTATCAAAATTCGAAAATAAAAGAACGCACTTTTCGTCTGTTTTGTTTCCCGAAATAAATGAATAAACATTGTTCATGCTAATCAGGTACGAAAACGCTTTGGCGAGAAGAAGGTCCTTAAATGGTCAATGACCGTTAAGTTATGTTTTCCACATTTCTCTGACTCGCCAGTACCGTCGCAAGATGGCGACCGAGGCGTTTCCGTAAGATTCTACCGCAAGTCTTCAATCAAAATTCCAAAATGAAAGCAACCCTTTTTTCTTGTTTGTTTTGTTTCCTGAAATAAAAAAAAATCGTTCCTGCTGATCAGAGACGAAAACGCTTTGGCGAGAAGAAGGTCGGGGATTGGTGAATAACCGATGAATTGTGTTTTCCACGTTTGACTCGCTTGTAGCGTCGCAAGATGGCGACCGAGGCGTTTCCGTTAACGCTACCATAGAAGAAGAAACCGGAAGTCAACCTAGCTTTCAATCCCAGAAGACGCTAACAAAAGCGACGAGAATTCCACAAATATGCTGAAAAATGTCGTTCGGAAGCGCCTGAGCGAGGCCGCCGATGAAATCTGCGGCTTGTTTGCAATCAACTTGGCGTCGTATGAGGAGCGACTTAGTCGCGCGAAAGAGGAAAACGAAAGGCAACGACGACAACTGGAAGCCGCCGCCCGGGCTCGTCCGATGCTGTGGAGCATCCCAGGTTGGTTGGATTTGGCATCAATTCGATTTGTGTTTCCGCCAATGCTCACCGGTGTTGCGGTTCCAGCATTTACTTGTTTCTCCATTTCATATGTGGCTGTCAATATTTGTCCAATAATTTGAGATCCCGACATCCACCTTGCTGGGGCTATTTTTTTTAGTTGACTTCCCCAGTATAATTATTTGACTTTATTTTTTACAATCACATATGCCATAAGCGCTAATAGCTTTAGCAATAGCATGTGCTAAAGCTCCATATAGCTAGAAGCTATATGGAGCTATACGCTGCAATCTACGTGTCCTACCAAAAAGAAGCTTTGTGGCACCCCAAATCATTTCTGCTTCACTTTTTAAATATAGTAATAAGAATACATTTCTAAGCACCTTTCAAAACTCTCAAGGACACTTTACAGTCACAGGATTTTTTTCTGTGCGGGTGAGCAGTGGCAGCCATTCGTGCCAGTGTTCACGCTACCCTGAAGTAACACAGCAGCAAAGTTATGAAAGGAAGAGGAAAGGAAACAACCAAAAAAAAGTGTCTGAAGACCCGACAATCCTTTCATCATGAAATTACACGTTTGATTTGCTTCTGTGGACCGAATAAAATGAGGTGGCGGGCCAGATTTGGCCCCTGGCCTTGATTTTGACACCTGTGATGTAAGGGAGTAGCAGGTGAATAGAAAGATAGCGAGCTCACTAGCTGCCTAGCTAGCTCGCTTGCTATCTCAATAGATGAGCATGAAATTTCACAAATTTGATTTGCTTTCGCGGGCCAAATAAAATGATGCGGTGGGCCAGATTTGGCCCTCGGGCCTTGACTTTGACACCTGTGGCGTACGGATAGCTAATAATAATAATAATAATAATAATAATAATAATAATAATATATTTGATTTATAAGCGCCTTTCAAAACTCTCAGTCGCTTTACAGTCAAAGGATTGGTTTTTCTGAGGGTGAGCAGCGGCAGCCACACGCGCTAGCATTCACTCAACCCAGAAGTAACTCAACTAGATAGAAAGCTAACTAGCTAGCCAATTGATAGCCAACAGAGACCTAGCTAGATAGCCAGCTAGCTAATAGATAGCTAGTGAGATATTTAATAGCTAGCTAGATATCTAATATAGGTAGCTAGATAGCCAGCTAGATAGCTAATAGACAGCAAATAGATAGCAAATCGATAGCCAGCTAGGTAGCCAAACAGATAGGCAGCCAGATAGCCAGCCTGCCAGATAGCTAGTTAATAGACAAGCTAGCCCGAGGTCTCACTCGCACGCGATTTTGCTCGATAAACGTCATAACGATGGCCAAGAATATTTACGCACCTGAACTCACCACGGAAGAGTTTTCCCCCGGCGCCTCTGGGAATTTGCGAGTGTACTTGACAGGCAAGCACAGATGACCTTTTGACCTCTCCGGGTCTGTCACCGTTGTCCCGCAGCTGTCCAGCAGATGATCGGTCCTCCACCGCCGAACCATCCGCATCCCGTCGTCGTCGTCAAGGAGGAAGTCGACATCAGCAAATCACCACCGCTCGTTCTCGACGGTAACCAAGATGGCCGAGAGCGAGCGAACGAAAGCGCCGACGCAGTCGCGGCGGATACCCACACGGCGTCACCGCCACCTTGCCAAGCTGCGGGAGAACCACAGCGGAGCGCCGTTAAGCATCCGGGGGACGGCGAAGGCTCACAGAAGAAACACGGGAAACATCGCGCGGCCTTCAAACCTTTTAGCTGCCCCGTTTGCGGTAAAAGATTCATCCGAAAGGATTACGTGACCACGCACATGTGGATGCACACGGGAGTCAAAAACTGCACTTGCCCCGTTTGCGGGAAAACTTTAACGTGTCGCCACAATTTGAACATCCACATGAGGGCGCACACGGGAGAAAAGCCCTACGTTTGCCGGGTGTGCGGCGCTAAATTCCGCCACAGGGTGTCTTTGATCGCGCACACGGGGACGCACACTGGCGAGAAACCTTTTGCCTGCTCCGTTTGCGGCCAAAAGTATTCGTACAGGTTCACCTTGAGGAAGCACATGCGGTCGCACACCGGCGAGAAACCCTACGTTTGCGCCGAGTGCGGCCAAAAATTCTCCCGAAAAGAGCAGTGGAGCAGCCACAGGAGATCCCACGCCGCCGCCGAGAAACCCTTCGGTTGCCCCGTTTGCCACCAAATCTTCGTCAAAAGGTCCGACCTGGAGTCGCACGCGAGAACGCACGAGGGCGACAAGCGCTACGATTGCCCCGTTTGCGGCAAAAAGTGCACTCAAAAGTCGCAGATGACGTCGCACATGAGAACGCACACCGGGGAGAAACCGTTCGCCTGCTCCATCTGCGGCGACAAATTCACCCATAAGGTGACGTTGGTCACGCACATGGCAAGGCACACGGGTGAAAAACCTTTCATCTGCGCCTTGTGCAACCAGAGCTTTTCCTCCAAGTATTTCTTGAACGCGCACTTCCGAACGCACAACCACGAGCAAACCGACGACAAGTTCGCCGACTCCAAATTGTAACGCGCTGAGCAACCTCCGAAAAGGCCGCAATGTTTTCACTCTTCTAAAATAGGCAAAATCAAAAATATTAACTCATTCATGGCCTTAAAGCGATGGTCAAACCTCTGGCAATGTTTCTTTTCCACAAGGGGCGGCATTTCTAATTTTTTTCCATCTTAGCGGTTTGTTAGCTCCATGCTAGCTTCAGCTGGTGTTCAAGTGCTATATAAATAATATGATTGCATTGTATTGTACAGCTGCCCTCATTTCAAGCTCATATAACTCAAGACACATCATTTAGGAAGTAACTTTTTTTTTTATGAAAGAAGTATAATGTTTCTAATGCTGTACTGAATGTGTATGTAGTCCTAAAATAACAATATTCTGTGGCTTCTTCAATTTGAATGAAAATGACAACAACCCTGGCACTGGAGTGGACATTTTTTTTGCACATCGTCTGGCAGTCAATGAGTTCATTTGACATCAATGTATTTTTTTTTTACTTCCCGGTAATGTTAGAATTTGTGTTGTCATTGTTTTTGATTAAAATGATGTTTTTCAGACCACCAAGAACATCAATAAATAAGTTTGGAATATTTGAATACTTGAATGGTCCAATTTTTGGGGAGAAGGCCTAAACAAAGAAAAAAAAACAGACTTCTAGATAGATAGCTAACAGTTAGCCAATAGATAGCTAGCCAATAGATAGCCAACTAACCAGCCAGCTAGCTCATAGCTAACTAGCCAGCCGGATAGATATCTAATAGCCAGCCAGCGAGATAGCTAACAGACAGCCAATAGATAGCAAGCCAATAAACATCCAACAGATCACCAGCTAGCTAGATAGCAAGCTATTGCCGTGTTTTGAGGATACTTCATCTGATCGATGGTAGGCGTGCGTATGATGTCGTTGATTCCGATTCATTTCTAAGCGCCTTTCAAAACTCAAGGTCACTTTATATTCACAGAATCAGTTTTTCTGTGGGTGAGCAGTGGCAGCCACACGCGCCAGCGTTCACTTAACGCGGAATAACTGAAATAGATAGAAAGCTAGCTAGATAGCTAACAGATATGTATCAGTTCATGGAAAGGAGAATCAATTAAAAATATCTGTTTTATTGCTTGGTTGGTGCCCAGACAGAGCGTGTAAGGCGAAAAGTGTGTATCCCAAAAATTAATTTCCCATAGGAAACCATTAAAATGAGAATAATCTGTTCCCAGGTCCCCATAAAACATCATTTTTCTACTAAATAAGCCTTAAAACTACACAAAATATTCCATGGAACTTGGTCGCCCTCTTCTGGTGGCTTTTTGGTGCAACATGAGGTTTTCAGACCAAACAAGTACAGCAAAATACATTGACGTGACGGAAGGACTGCTACAATGTGTCTTTTTTTTTCGGTCAGGGGCGTTCCTTCAGTGACGTCGGGTGAGGACTCGTCACCAACTCAAAAACAAGACTTCCTGAATATTCAGCGCGAGTCTTAAAAGGTCAAATAGAGCTATATGCGGTGGAATCTTTGTAAAATACGCTCAGTAGAAGTCATTTGAAGCCGTTTTACAAATTATGGACACAACTTGTCCGGAGACGTTGGTTGTCCTTTAAGTTCGTAAGTCAAGGGGTTTGTAAATCACTGTAAAAAAACAATTAAAAAAAATCCATTTTTCCCTTTGGGTTTGTCATCATCCTGTCCGGAGGGGGGATGGACTTAGGACCCTGAAGGAGTGGAAGGGAGGGACTCGGTAGGAGTTGGACGGGGACGGGGGACGGGGGACGGGGAGGGGGAGCCATGGAACGGGACTTTACTTGCTTGCCAAGACTGTCGGCGAGCAGCCATGGGGTCCTGGCAGGCGCGTCCCGAGCAGGAGCAGCAGCGGCGGCGCTACGAGGAGCTGGCGGACAAGAGCGGGTGTAAGTAAGGCAAGACAAAATACAATAACATTTTGCAACAACAACAACAACCAAAAAGGATGCAAAACTGTACCTTTTTTTTTTTGGTTCCAGGGACTTTTTGAATAGTCGCTTTTGAATATTTTTGTTGAAATGATGAAGTGAATGTTTCTTGTCAAGATGTTGATTTCTTTATCAAATCTTACATTTGACAGCTATGTAGCTATCTGGCTAGCTATGTAGCTGGCTATTTATCAGCTATATGGCTATCTAGCTAGTTAGCTAACTATCTAGCTGGCGATGTATTTGCTATCTCGCTAGCTTTCTTTTTCTGGTTTTAATTTATTCAATCATCTGCTATCTGGCTGCCTAGCTTGCTATCTAGCGATCTATATATTAAATATCTAGCTGGCTTGCTATCTAGCTAGGTATCTGTTGGCTATCGATTGGCTAGCTATATAGCTTTCTATCTAATTTGAGTTATTTCCGGGTTGAGTGAACGCTAGCGCATGTGGCTGCCGCTGCTCACCCGCAGAAAAACTGATCCTGTGACTGTAAAGTGACCTTGAGTTTTGAAAGGCGCTTATAAATACAATGTATTCTTCTTCTTCTTCTTCTTCTTCTTCTTCTTCTTCTTATTATTATTATTATTGTTATTATTATGCAGTTTGTTTGATTAGCATCCATGTTTTATTGTGGCTAATACACTCATCGTGGATATGACTTTATATTATGTCAATGTAAAATTATTTTTTTTAATTATAAGGAAATAAATATTTGAAAGTACATGTATGCATTTATGATTTTACTGACTTATTTTTTTATGATAATTTTTTGTCTTTGGTTTTGTTGGGCGACGAGTGTAATACGGCGCTTGGCGAGGTTTGAAGCAATTCCGCAGACTTTGAACTTCTTTTTTATTCGTTGTCACTTCCTCATGCCTTGCGATCCTTATCTTTGTTTCTTTGGCTTCATCGTCTTTTTTCGGCCATTGATTTGTCACATTGCAACCTGTGTGTGTGTCTCTGTGTGTGTATGTCTCAAAAGTTTCCACAGAACAGATCAAAAACCTCCACAAACGATTCCGCCAACTCAGCGGAAACAAGGAGGCCATAAGGTAAAACGTACCTGCGAGATGTTCCAGATGTGTGTGTGTATGTATGTATGTATGTATGTATGTATGTATGTATGTATGTATGTATGTATGTATGTATGTACATACGTATGTATGCACGTATGTATGTACGTATGTATATACGTATGTACGGATGGATGGATGTGTGTGTATGTATGTGTATAAATGTATGTGTGTATGTATGTATGTACATACGTATGTATGCACGTATGTATGTACGTATGTATATACGTATGTACGGATGGATGGATGTGTGTGTATGTATGTGTATAAATGTATGTGTATGTATGTATGTATGTATGTATGTATGTATGTATGTATGTACGTGCGTACGTATGTATGTATGTATGTATGTATGTATGTATGTATGTATGTATGTATGTATGTATGTATGTACGTATGTACATACGTATGTATGCACGTATGTATGTACGTATGTATATACGTATGTACGGATGGATGGATGTGTGTGTATGTATGTGTATGTATGTGTATGTGTATAAATGTATGTGTGTGTGTATATGTATGTATGTATGTATGTATGTATGTATGTATGTATGTATGTATGTATGTATGTACGTACGTATGTACGGATGGATGGATGTGTGTGTGTATGTATGTATGTACGTACGTATGTATGCACGTATGTATGTACGTATGTATATACGTATGTACGTATGTACGGATGGATGGATGTGTGTGTATGTATGTATGTGTATGTATGTGTGTGTGTATGTATGTATGTATGTATGTATGTACGTGCGTACGTACGTACGTATGTATGTATGTATGTATGTACGTATGTACATACGTATGTATGTACGTATGTATATACGTATGTATGTACGTATGTATATACGTATGTATGTGTATGTATGTGTATAAATGTATGTGTGTGTGTATGTATGTATGTATGTATGTATGTATGTATGTGTGTAGGTATGCACGTATGTACGTACGTATGTATGTACGTATGTATGGATGGATGGGTGTATGTGTATGTATGTATGTATGTATGTATGTATGTATGTATGTATGTATGTATGTATGTATGTATGTATGTATGTATATATGTATGTGTGTGTGTGTGTGTGTGTGTGTGTGCGCGTGTGGGCGTATGTATGTATGTACAAAAAGTGCAGTGTGTGTGGATGTATGTATGTATGTATGTATGTGTGTATGTATTTAAGTGTGTGTGTGCGTGTATGTGTTTGTATGTATGTATGTATGTATATATGAATCTATTTAATAATAATATATTTAATTTATTAGCGCCTTTCAAAATTCTCAAGGTCACTTTACAGTCACGGGATACGTTTTCCTGCAGGTGAGCAGCGGCAGCCACACGCGCCAGCGATCACACAACCCGAAAGTAACTCAAATAGATAGAAAGCTAGATAGCTAGCCAATCGATAGCCAACAGATACCGAGCTAGATAGCCAGCCACCTAGATACTGAATATATAGATAGCTAGAAAGCAAGCTAGCCAGATAGCAGATGGATGAATAAATTAAAACCAGGCGTTTTTAGCACAAAAAAACACCATGCATAGTAAGGCGCTTCATGCCCTCTTGATCGGCACGTAGCTTAGTGGTAGAGCGTATGCTTCGCATGTGTGACGTCCTGGGTTCAAACCCCATCATCTCTCCTTGGCATTTTTGTAAATTTCCCCATTGTGGGACAATGAAAGGCTGTCTTATTCCTAACGAAAAATGGCCATGTATAGTGAAGTATAGTAAAAAACGCCTTACTATACATGGTCGTTTTTTTCGGCTAAAAACGCCTTACTATACATGGTCGTTTTTTCGCGTGAAAAACGCCTTACTATACATGGTCGTTTTTTCACGCTAAAAACGCCTTACTTTACATGGTTGTTTTCTCGCGTGAAAAACGCCTTACTATACATGGTCGTTTTTTTCGCGTGAAAAACGCCTTACTATACATGGTCGTTTTTTTTCACGCTAAAAACGCCTTACTTTACATGGTGGTTTTTTTCACGCTAAAAACACCTTACTTTACATGGTTGTTTTTTCGCGTGAAAAACGCCTTACTATACATGGTTGTTTTCTGGCGTGAAAAACGGCTTACTATACATGGTCGCTTTTTCGCGCGAAAAACGCTTTACTATAAATGGTCGTTTTTTCGCATGAAAAACGCCTTACTATACATGGTCGTTTTTTCGGGTGAAAAACGCCTTACTATACATGGTTGTTTTTTCGCATGAAAAACGCCTTACTATACATGGTCGTTTTTTCGCGTGAAAAACGCCTTACTATACATGGTCGTTTTTTCGCGTGAAAAACGCCTTACTATACATGGTCGTTTTTTCGCGTGAAAAACGCCTTACTATACATGGTCGTTTTTTCGCGTGAAAAATACCTTACTATACATGGTCGTTTTTTTTCACGCTAAAAACGCCTTACTTTACATGGTTGTTTTCTCGCGTGAAAAACGCCTTACTATACATGGTCGTTTTTTCGCATGAAAAACGCCTTACTATACATGGTCGTTTTTTCGCGTGAAAAATGCCTTACTATACATGGTCGTTTTTTTTCACGCTAAAAACGCCTTACTTTACATGGTCGTTTTTTCACGCTAAAAACGCCTTACTTTACATGGTTGTTTTCTCGCGTGAAAAACGCCTTACTATACATGGTCGTTTTTTCGCGTGAAAAACGCCTTACTATACATGGTCGTTTTTTCGCATGAAAAATGCCTTACAATACATGGTCGTTTTTTTTCACGCTAAAAACGCCTTACTTTACATGGTCGTTTTTTTTCACGCGAAAAACACCTTACTTTACATGGTTGTTTTTTCGCGTGAAAAACGCCTTACTATACATGGTTGTTTTCTGGCGTGAAAAACGCCTTACTATACATGGTCGCTTTTTCGCGTGAAAAACGCCTTACTATACATGGTTGTTTTTTCGCATGAAAAACGCCTTACTATACATGGTAGTTTTTTCGCATGAAAAACGCCTTACTATACATGGTTGTTTTTTTCACGCTAAAACGCCTTACTATACATGGTCGTTTTTTCGGCTAAAAACACCTTACTATACATGGTCGGTTTTTCGCGCGAAAAACGCTTTACTATAAATGGTCGTTTTTTCGCGTGAAAAACGCCTTACGATACATGGTCGTTTTTTCGCATGAAAAACGCCTTACTATACATGGTCGTTTTTTCGCGTGAAAAATGCCTTACTATACATGGTCGTTTTTTTTCACGCTAAAAACGCCTTACTATACATGGTCGCTTTTTCGCGTGAAAAACGCCTTACTATACATGGTTGTTTTTTCGCATGAAAAACGCCTTACTATACATGGTCGCTTTTTCGCGTGAAAAACGCCTTACTATACATGGTTGTTTTCTCGCGTGAAAAACGCCTTACTATACATGGTCGTTTTTTCGCGTGAAAAATGCCTTACTATACATGGTAGTTTTTTTTCACGCTAAAAACGCCTTACTTTACATGGTCGTTTTTTTTCACGCTAAAAACGCCTTACTTTACATGGTTGTTTTCTCGCGTGAAAAACGCCTTACTATACATGGTCGTTTTTTCGCGTGAAAAATGCCTTACTCTACATGGTCGTTTTTTTTCACGCTAAAAACGCCTTACTTTACATGGTTGTTTTCTCGCGTGAAAAACGCCTTACTATACATGGTCGTTTTTTCGTGTGAAAAATGCCTTACTATAC
Organism: Hippocampus bargibanti; assembly: GCF_051943395.1. Lineage (NCBI taxonomy): Eukaryota > Metazoa > Chordata > Actinopteri > Syngnathiformes > Syngnathidae > Hippocampus > Hippocampus bargibanti. The sequence goes on from NC_142737.1 coordinate 1,208,528, forward strand.
ATGGTCGTTTTTTTTCACGCTAAAAACGCCTTACTTTACATGGTTGTTTTCTCACGTGAAAAACGCCTTACTATACATGGTCGTTTTTTCGCGTGAAAAACGCCTTACTATACATGGTCGTTTTTTCGCATGAAAAACGCCTTACTATACATGGTCGTTTTTTCGCGTGAAAAATGCCTTACTATACATGGTAGTTTTTTTTCACGCTAAAAACGCCTTACTTTACATGGTCGTTTTTTTTCACGCTAAAAACGCCTGACTTTACATGGTTGTTTTCTCGCGTGAAAAACGCCTTACTATACATGGTCGTTTTTTCGCGTGAAAAATGCCTTACTATACATGGTCGTTTTTTTTCACGCTAAAAACGCCTTACTTTACATGGTCGTTTTTTTTCACGCTAAAAACGCCTTACTTTACATGGTTGTTTTCTCGCGTGAAAAACGCCTTACTATACATGGTCGTTTTTTCGCATGAAAAACGCCTTACTATACATGGTCGTTTTTTCGCGTGAAAAATGCCTTACTATACATGGTCGTTTTTTTTCACGCTAAAAACGCCTTACTTTACATGGTCGTTTTTTCACGCTAAAAACGCCTTACTTTACATGGTCGGTTTTTCGCGCGAAAAACGCTTTACTATAAATGGTCGTTTTTTCGCGTGAAAAACGCCTTACGATACATGGTCGTTTTTTCGCATGAAAAACGCCTTACTATACATGGTCGTTTTTTCGCGTGAAAAATGCCTTACTATACATGGTCGTTTTTTTTCACGCTAAAAACGCCTTACTATACATGGTCGCTTTTTCGCGTGAAAAACGCCTTACTATACATGGTTGTTTTTTCGCATGAAAAACGCCTTACTATACATGGTCGCTTTTTCGCGTGAAAAACGCCTTACTATACATGGTTGTTTTCTCGCGTGAAAAACGCCTTACTATACATGGTCGTTTTTTCGCGTGAAAAATGCCTTACTATACATGGTAGTTTTTTTTCACGCTAAAAACGCCTTACTTTACATGGTCGTTTTTTTTCACGCTAAAAACGCCTTACTTTACATGGTTGTTTTCTCGCGTGAAAAACGCCTTACTATACATGGTCGTTTTTTCGCGTGAAAAATGCCTTACTCTACATGGTCGTTTTTTTTCACGCTAAAAACGCCTTACTTTACATGGTTGTTTTCTCGCGTGAAAAACGCCTTACTATACATGGTCGTTTTTTCGTGTGAAAAATGCCTTACTATACATGGTCGTTTTTTTTCACGCTAAAAACGCCTTACTTTACATGGTTGTTTTCTCACGTGAAAAACGCCTTACTATACATGGTCGTTTTTTCGCGTGAAAAACGCCTTACTATACATGGTCGTTTTTTCGCATGAAAAACGCCTTACTATACATGGTCGTTTTTTCGCGTGAAAAATGCCTTACTATACATGGTAGTTTTTTTTCACGCTAAAAACGCCTTACTTTACATGGTCGTTTTTTTTCACGCTAAAAACGCCTGACTTTACATGGTTGTTTTCTCGCGTGAAAAACGCCTTACTATACATGGTCGTTTTTTCGCGTGAAAAATGCCTTACTCTACATGGTCGTTTTTTTTCACGCTAAAAACGCCTTACTTTACATGGTTGTTTTCTCGCGTGAAAAACGCCTTACTATACATGGTCGTTTTTTCGTGTGAAAAATGCCTTACTATACATGGTCGTTTTTTTTCACGCTAAAAACGCCTTATTTTACATGGTTGTTTTCTCACGTGAAAAACGCCTTAATATACATGGTCGTTTTTTCGCGTGAAAAACGCCTTACTATACATGGTCGTTTTTTCGCATGAAAAACGCCTTACTATACATGGTCGTTTTTTTTTCATGCTAAAAACGCCTTACTTTACATGGTTGTTTTCTCACGTGAAAAACGCCTTACTATACATGGTCGTTTTTTCGGCTAAAAACGCCTTACTATACATGGTCGTTTTTTCGCGTGAAAAATGCCTTACTATACATGGTCGTTTTTTTTCACGCTAAAAACGCCTTACTTTACATGGTTGTTTTCTCACGTGAAAAACGCCTTACTACACATGGTCGTTTTTTCGCGTGAAAAACGCCTTACTATACATGGTCGTTTTTTCGCATGAAAAACGCCTTACTATACATGGTCGTTTTTTCGCGTGAAAAATGCCTTACTATACATGGTCGTTTTTTCGCGTGAAAAATGCCTTACTATACATGGTCGTTTTTTTTCACGCTAAAAACGCCTTACTTTACATGGTTGTTTTCTCGCGTGAAAAACGCCTTACTATACATGGTCGTTTTTTCGCATGAAAAACGCCTTACTATACATGGTCGTTTTTTCGCGTGAAAAATGCCTTACTATACATGGTCGTTTTTTTTCACGCTAAAAACGCCTTACTTTACATGGTCGTTTTTTCACGCTAAAAACGCCTTACTTTACATGGTTGTTTTCTCGCGTGAAAAACGCCTTACTATACATGGTCGTTTTTTTCGCGTGAAAAACGCCTTACTATACATGGTCGTTGTTTCGCATGAAAAACGCCTTACTATACATGGTCGTTTTTTCGCGTGAAAAATGCCTTACAATACATGGTCGGTTTTTTTCACGCTAAAAACGCCTTACTTTACATGGTCGTTTTTTTCACGCGAAAAACACCTTACTTTACATGGTTGTTTTTTCGCGTGAAAAACGCCTTACTATACATGGTTGTTTTCTGGCGTGAAAAACGCCTTACTATACATGGTCGCTTTTTCGCGTGAAAAACGCCTTACTATACATGGTTGTTTTTTCGCATGAAAAACGCCTTACTATACATGGTCGTTTTTTCGCATGAAAAACGCCTTACTATACATGGTTGTTTTTTTCACGCTAAAACGCCTTACTATACATGGTCGTTTTTTCGGCTAAAAACACCTTACTATACATGGTCGGTTTTTCGCGCGAAAAACGCTTTACTATAAATGGTCGTTTTTTCGCGTGAAAAACGCCTTACGATACATGGTCGTTTTTTCGCATGAAAAACGCCTTACTATACATGGTTGTTTTTTCGCATGAAAAACGCCTTACTATACATGGTCGCTTTTTCGCGTGAAAAACGCCTTACTATACATGGTTGTTTTTTCGCGTGAAAAACGCCTTACTATACATGGTCGTTTTTTCGCGTGAAAAATGCCTTACTATACATGGTCGTTTTTTTTCACGCTAAAAACGCCTTACTTTACATGGTCGTTTTTTTTCACGCTAAAAACGCCTTACTTTACATGGTTGTTTTCTCGCGTGAAAAACGCCTTACTATACATGGTCGTTTTTTCGCATGAAAAACGCCTTACTATACATGGTCGTTTTTTCGCGTGAAAAACGCCTTACTATACATGGTCGTTTTTTTTCACGCTAAAAACGCCTTACTTTACATGGTCGTTTTTTTTTCACGCTAAAAACGCCTTGCTTTACATGGTTGTTTTCTCGCGTGAAAAACGCCTTACTATACATGGTCGTTTTTTCGCGTGAAAAACGCCTTACTATACATGGTCGTTTTTTTTTCATGCTAAAAACGCCTTACTTTACATGGTTGTTTTTTCGCGTGAAAAACGCCTTACTATACATGGTTGTTTTCTGGCGTGAAAAACGCCTTACTATACATGGTCGCTTTTTCGCGTGAAAAACGCCTTACTATACATGGTTGTTTTTTCGCATGAAAAACGCCTTACTATACATGGTCGTTTTTTCGCATGAAAAACGCCTTACTATACATGGTTGTTTTTTTCACGCTAAAACGCCTTACTATACATGGTCGTTTTTTCGGCTAAAAACACCTTACTATACATGGTCGGTTTTTCGCGCGAAAAACGCTTTACTATAAATGGTCGTTTTTTCGCGTGAAAAACGCCTTACGATACATGGTCGTTTTTTCGCATGAAAAACGCCTTACTATACATGGTTGTTTTTTCGCATGAAAAACGCCTTACTATA